>NC_137613.1:30849382-31051882 GCF_963280865.1 Gymnoscopelus braueri | reverse complement strand
TATAATTGAATAATAGAGTCAACATTTTCAGTCAGTCATTCATCTATTCATTCTCTATTTTCTATCAGTGGAGCAGTGTCCGTCTTGGTGACATCATGTTTAACACTTGGTCTTGTAATTTATAGCTTTGGAAGAGATACAATGATCTTCATAAAGTACTGATTGAACCATCCCAGACCACAAGAGTAGCATTAATTCTCAAATATGCTATTCCATCTTAAATGCATTTTAACCCAGCCTTCAGTTTTCTGATTTCACAAGAGAGATTTTCACAATAGTTTGATATTTGGTTGTAATTTAATAATTTAGAAGCTAAGTATTACCTGTATTAGGCTTTGGGCCATGTTTTTCATTGTCATTCTTTCACTCAGCAGCATTTCATTCTACATGTCCTTCTAATGTCATACCTGGGAGCACAAACAATTATGTCTCGAGACAAATTAATTTGTGCATGACAGTTTACAGTTTCATGGACATGAGAGATATGTGAGATAACGCACAGAATCCACTGTGATTATAGATGAATCTAGAATGTTAATCCCTTTGATCCCAACCCGATGACCCCAGGCTACAACTCTGATGATACGTCCCAGGTGCATCCATGTGATGTTTTCTTTATAGTTAGTGACTCTATTTATAGTGGCTCATAGGAATTAGACTACGTTTGGTGACCACCGGAGAGACGGGTGACAGACGGAATGTAGACTGCATCCCGGGAGCAGTATGGGTTGGCACCCCAGCCTGTGTCTTCCGTGAGGAAGAAGCCCAACAAAACCACGGTGAGGCCTTTAGGAGGGCCATAAAAGCAAGCCGCAAGTGGAGCCTGCAGTACCACCACGGCCCAAGAAACCATCACGCCAGAAGGAAATGTTTGGATTGGGGGTAGTCTGTTGCAGCGCTCAGGTCCTGGACCTGGTGAGATAGGACTGACTGTGGGTAGCTACCGGGACGTAAGTCGGGGCTTGATCAACCCCGGCTGAGTCACCTGGGTGAGGGTGTATGTTGCGAGATCCGAAACATCCGATGACCCCAGGCTACAACACTGATGATACGTCCCAGGTGCATCCATGTGAAGTTTTCTTTATAGAGAGGCGAGATTACAATCAAACACTGAGTGACTTATTAGTCCAGGTCCAAAAGAAAACAGAAGACACATTGTAGTCACAAAAGTTAGGCGACAGAAATATAAGAGCGAATAAGGCACTATGGAACATTAACTTGTGACTGGAGCAGGTTTGGAGATAAAGCACACCAAAGTGATGAATACAATGTATTCAGCCTTTTTTTTAAAAACAATTTTCAGTAACTGTATTCAGTAACTGGGGTCTCCCTGTCTCTCCAACTCCTTCGTAAACGGAAAATACATTTCCAGATTGGGATACCAATTTCATCCAATCAGGAGAGATATCATACAGGATACAGGATAAGTGAAATTGGAAGTAATTAAATAAATGAGCAGACAAAATTGGAATACTGTAAAACTGAAACTGGGTACTCACTTCTGACTGCATGAAATTAGTGACCCACCTGAAAAAATATGTTGTGTTTACTAAACAATAAAGAGCTGGAGATATAAAAAACACCAACTTATACCTTCCATCCAAATGGATGGGAATGTGTTCCTTGATACATAGGGGTAGTTCTAGAATATCCTTCTCAAGTAGAAGTACTAAAGTAACTATTTTGAAGACTATTCTGAGTCTGACTAACAGAACTTACACATGGTCACAGTGAATGGTCCAATGTTGCATCCTGTCCTCTTCTGAATGAACCACTTAAAGGAGCATTTCACCCATTTCCAACCGTATTTTCATTTAATAGATCCTTACTAATGCTCATTATAAAATGGCAGATCATGACACAAACTCTGTCCACTCAGTCACTCTGCATCTCCTGTTCTGGGCTATGGACAGTTCAGAAATATGTCTACGACCAGCCTAACTCTTCCTGGAAAGTTTGCATGCTGAAAAAGAGACAAAATCTTGTTTGAAATGACCAAACCTGCCTACCGATGTAATTAGTAGGCAGTTTTATGAACTGTCTACAGCCCAGCTCACCGACCGATAGACAAAAATGGTACCATCTTATAATCAGCATCAGTGAGGACCAATTATATGATGATACGTTGAAAATGGATGAAGTCTGTGTGTGTGTGTGTGCGTGTGCGTGTGCGTGTGCGTGTGCGTGTGCGTGTGTGTGTGTGTGTGTGTGCGTGTGCGCGGGCGTGCGTGCATGCGTGCATGGGGTTTGAATCTACCCAGAGCCTTCTATTAGAGAGTTGCGCCAATGAGGGGTCAGAAACAGCGTCGGTCACGTGGTTCATGTAGCTGGAAATAGTGACAAGGAGCCGTCCACTTCAATGCATTCCATGAACTTCCGGTTTAGAGATTTGTCACTATTCGCCAATGTATGTGTATGTAGAAGACCTGGCCCGAAGAAGTGAACGGAGTTGGCGTAACTCTCTAATAGATGGCACTGAATCTACCGATACGATACAGACCAATCAGAGTCCACAAGCGAATGACGTAGCCACTTTCAAACACTTGGCCTGGCAATAACGTTGGATCCAATCGGCAAGAAGTCATTCCTCCTACTGTCAACCTGTCTTGTACAGTCGCTGTCATTGAGTCTGCAGTTCTCGTTATTGTAAGTCAATCATTGTTTGTTATATCATTGTAATTGAATTAATAGCTTAATTAAAATGATTATACCAATGCTTATACTGAATACAACAAACTTATTTTTTAGATACATCGTGTTTTTGTCACTTTCAGAACAATCAACTCAACGGTCAGAGATGTGCCGGCGTCTCGGCGATGGATTGCCACGAAGTTAGTATATTGTTGTTTTTCTAACTTGATATTTATAAACATTTTTAATACTCAGGGCTTATGCTTTAAGCTAAAATGTAATCCTTCTTTGTGCAATAACTGGCGTTTAAAGTGCCAACAGTTGGAAATACTCATTATGCAGAATGTCACATTTCACACGTTTTAAAATGTATACAAATCTTTTGAAAATAGCAGATCTTCAAGCTCACAGGCGTTGCATCGCGACGCGAGCATTGTGGGCCTTTTTAATTGAACATAACAACTCTTTGTCTGGCCTTGTTCCTTCATTTTCAATTTTTCCCTGTAAAAACAAGCCCAAATATTGCATGTGATATGGTTATGTGGTGGAAAAAGTACTCAAATGTTTTACTTAAGTAAAAGTATCAATACTGCAATGTAGATGTACTCTGTTACAAGTAAGAGTCTGGAATTCAAATTTGTATTGAGTAAAAGTACAAAAGTATTGGCATCAAAAGTAAAAGTACTAAAATGTTTGAAAATAGCAGATAAAATAGGGCTAAAGTGGTTAATGTATGTTTTGTTTTAAAATGTAATAATTTATATCTGCAAGACTGCAAAGTAACTAGTAACTAAAGTTTTCAAATAATTGTAGTGGAGTAAAAGTACAATATTTGCCTCTGAGATGTAGTGGAGTAGAAGTAAAAGTATAGACAATGGGAAATACTCCAGTAAAGTAAAAGTACCTCAAAATTGTACTTAAATGTTTTACTTAAGTAAAAGTATCAATACTGCAATATAGATGTACTCTGTTACAAGTAAGAGTCTGGATGGAATTCAAAATGTAATTGAGTAAAAGTACAAAAGTATTGGCATCAAAAGTAAAAGTACAAAAATGTTTGAAAATAGCAGATCTACAAGCTTGCATTGTGAGCTTGTAGGTCAGCTATTTTCAAATAGCCTAGGTATAAAATAGGGCTAAAGTGGTTAATGTATGTTTTGTTTTATAATATAATAATTTATATCTGCAAAACTGCAAAGTAACTAGTAACTAAAGTTTTCAAATAATTGTAGTGGAGTAAAACTGTAAAAGTACAATATTTGCCTCTGAGATGTAGTGGCATGTAAGTAAAAGTATAAACAATTGGAAATACTCCAGTAAAGTACTGTAAAAGTACCTAAAAATTGTACTTAAGTACAGTACTTGATTAAATGTACTTAGTTACTTTACACCACTGAATATTGGTAGTTGCAGGTTGCGTTTTTTTGCGCTTGCTTCCTAATGTCGCCAAGGACCCTCAATTTCATATGTAATTATCCAACATATTGTCAAATCATTATTAACCTCTCTTTGTACATTATCCCTCAGATGCTCTTGGCATGGCCCCAACCCCCCTCACCTTTGCCCTGATAATGGTAAGTTACACACTAAAATGATTTTAACCTAAACCCTACACCATGCTGCAACAGAACAATGACAATGTGATTAGATTGTCATGTCTCATTCTCGTCCTTGTAATACTTAATTGGCGTGTATATACTTATTGTTCTTACTTCTTGTGAAAAGCAAAATATATTTTTTAGAATAAACAATTATTTTGTAAATGTTTGCTATACTGGCTTGAAAATGCTATTCTGTTTACTTTAGAGCTAGTGAGACCCCTGTTACTAATATAACACTGATTGCTTTTTTAACACTCAGGGCCCACCACCCCCCGTTCCGTTCCCCATCCCCCCCCCCTCCCCCTGCCATCAACCCCTTCATTGGGCCCCTGCCCCCTGGCAACGCCTGGCCACGCTGGCGCCAGGTGAACCATCTCTGGGTGTCTTCAAAATACCAGGATGGCGAGATGGATTTTCTTTACTACCCTTAATTAAAGTAAGTCATTTTCTTGTTCTTGTATTCATTGAATAATATATATCTGCAATTTTATATCTGATCAGGAACACCAGGCCATGTTCTTATATAATCATCTATGATTAATAAGAATGTATTTTTAGTTCATATAAGTGTATTAAAGTGAATGTTTTTCTGTCTTCAAGGTTCTCCTCCGCCATAGAAGTCCAGCGTTCAAAAGTGTGTGTGTGTGCACCTGCTGAGTTCTTTGGCAGCTGTCCTGGTTAACCCTTCTACACCAGATGTTGTTTATTGTTCACTGATTTTTTCTTTTAATGGCGGAGATGATGTTTGACACAATAAAAAAAAAAGTCTATTGGTTTCATGAGTATTTTTCTTTGCTAAGCATGATGCAAATCAGAAACCTTTTCAAATGTAATGACAAAAGATTGGGATGCAAGTTGAAAACATATTTAATCATAAGACTCTGGTCTCAGTAGCTGACCGGTGAGCAGTGGTGTAAAGTAACTAAGTACTGTACTTAAGTCAGGGGGTCTTCAACCTTTTCAGGCCAAGGACCCCTAACAGAGAGAGAGATTAAGCACGGACCCCCAATATATTACATAAAATTGTGTTGCAGATTAAAGCTTTTCAGAGATGTTGGATTCATGTTAATGTGTATTTTCAGACATTTAAAGACTTAAACCGTCACTACTTAGCAAACTTTCACTCTGTACTTGGTCTGCTCTTTTTCCCCCTCTTTGCCGAAAATAGCAGATCTACAAGCTCACAATGCCTCAGCTTGTAGATCGGCTATTTTCGGCTAAAGTTGTCCTTAGAATAGGGATGCTATAGGGTTCAAGTGGTTAATGTAAAAAACAATGATCCTATCACACAGAGATTTGGCGGACCCCCTGTAGTAACTCTGAGGACCCCCTAGGGATCCCGGACCCCCTGTTGAAGACCCCTGACTTAAGTACAATTTTTGCCTGTCCACCTTTTTCAACCTCAAAATTGTATTGCAAAAAAAAGAACAGATTGGAACTGAACTCATCGGTTATTTGTGCCAACACTTTTGGCATACAACTGTGTATGAGCAGATCAAATAATACTTTCGGTCTACTGTAGCTTCTGCAAAGACAAACAGACTATTATACAAATAAAAATACAAATAAAACTAGTTTTATTAGAAAAGTAGACATGTACGTAGATGGTTGACATCATCCCAGAAAGCCAACTTTATTCCTCTTTATCCCTAGAGCCTCTTCCTTCTCGATCACAGACATAAGGGGGGCATGGAGGGCTTTGCCCACCCGTTTACCTGCCTGGATCAGATGGATAGACAGACCTTTATTAATCCAGAGGGAAATTAATTCACTTTGCATAGCAGTACAGCAGTAAGGATTAAACAAAGATAGAGGTAATGGTAGAGCAAAAGTGCAGAATAAGTAATAACACTGGTAAAAATATGTAACAAAATAAAAGTTACTATAAAGATGACTTAAAATCCAAGCTGGTCCTCTGCGCATGAGCAGGTCAGGTGTACATAGTGTATAGGCCATCAGTAATTAGAAATAAAGCCATAGTTATCGTGTGCATTCTATCACCAATAAAACCGGCATATATGGTAAATAGACTTACCATATATGCCTGGGCGTCTGCACTATGACTGTCCAGAAAATGAATATGCACAATCTATCATCAGTCATCAGCCCGCCAATGCTCTCATTCGCAATAGAATTGTAGAGTCAAACCATTATCTAAACCAGTGTAACTCTGAGTGTACTAATGGAACCAAATGCTTGGTTCCATTTGTACACTCTCAAGCGTTATGGGGGGTCCGTGAAATTAAAACGTTTGAGAACCACTGATCTAAACAATAAACCTCAAAATGAAGATCAAGGAGGCAAACAGCGGGTTTAAATCCAGTATATACTGTACACAGCTGATAGTAGAATAAGCAGGTCATTGTCTGAAGGTGAACTTCAACAGCTTCATGTTCATGTTATGCTAATAAATGAGCAGAGGGGAGTGGTTGACGGATGGTAGGATAAAGGATAAAGGATAATTCCTTTTAACAGGTCGTTCATGAAAGTCCTTGCGGTCTTGTTTCCAATGAGAACCTGTGAGCAATTGGGGTTAAGAGTCTTGCTCAGGGACAAATTTCATATCATCGGCACATATGCTGGGATAGCCTGGAATCGAACCTACAATTTTCCTAGGCGGGCTCACTAACCACTCAGCTATGGCCGCCCCTGGTAGGAGAGCTGTAGACCTTCTGACTCACCTCCGTCATCTCAAAGATGCTTTCGGGCTCCAGACTGCCTCCTCCCACCTTTCTCACACAGGTCACCATGCCCTTGTGTGTGACAGAGATCAGCAGGGTGGCCACAGAGCAAGCCTTCTCCTGCAGCGTAGCGTCCACCACATGGCGATGGCCCACCTGACACACACACACACACACACACACACACACACACACGAAAGGCAGGGAGGTTTAACATTTTACATTAAATTACTCCAGTATACTTAAATCGTACAACACTGTTGTATGAAAATAGCAGATATATGCTTGTGAGCTTGTAGATCTAATATTTGTGTACAAATGTTTGAACATATTCACCTATAATGACTCATAATAGGGACGGCACAGGTTGAAACTGGTTAAAGGACCATACTGGTGTTAATAGATGTTTGGCCCAACGACTACAATTCTTGTCTACTTTACTGCTTACAATTTTCCAAAGCATACCACAGTTTTGTCGAGTTTATCCTACCTTCCAAGATATTGATTTCCATTAATCTCAGTACAATGTACATGAACTTGCTGAGACTTGGCATTTCCTTGAGATATATTCAGGACATTGAACACTTGACCTTTTTGGTCAAAGTTACGTTATCGTTGCATTTTAATACAGTTGAAAGCACAGATTGATTTGATTGTAAAAGACAAGAAATTGTCCCCGGAGAAAATATTGTTCTATGAACACAATTCAAATGTCTATAACTTATAAAAGTGGGGTTGTCAACTCAAAGTTAGAAAATCTGGTCATTATTTCAAAATTGTAAAAACTATCATGGTATGCTTTGAAAACATCATTGGCAGTAATGTAAAGTATAAAGTATATAACATAACTTGCAGATCTCCTTACACCAGAATGCCATTCCATGAATGTACAGTAACTGAGTGAGTGTCGACACTGCTTACCTTACACAAGGTCACTATACAAGGAACATTCTGTACGTTCAACCTCATGCAGTCATAGGGGTCGTCTGATAACTCGATTTCCTTTCCTCCTTCATCATCTTCTGATATGTGCACTTTGGGAATTCTGTTGTTTGGCAACAGGGGAAAAAAATGTCTTTCAGGGTTTTTCGCCCCTGAATCACAGATGTACACAGATGCACTGTATGTTGGCCGAGAGTTGTGTCTGCATACCAGTGTGACAACTTACTTGGTGTTAAAGAGAGCTGCTTTAATAGCTATCGAGATGGCATCGTACAGGTTTCCATCACACTGCAGCAGCTGCAAAACAGCAACAACATAAGGGATGTCACAAGCACAACTCCTCCACTTGTTACATTCAAGTTCATATTCACTTGTTCTCAACCGAATCATAAACATACAGTATGCAGCTTCATGCATGTAACAAACTGACCAGACCACATCTACATGTTATAAGCAACTCATACATTATGCCAAGACAGTCAGCCCAGGTGCAGTTGGCCAGGCCAACTGACGTGGCAGAGAATGGCAGATAAAAACAGTGGTGCTCACCAACACATCAACATAGAGCACCCAGCAGTGTTCTGCAGCACTGATGCAGAGGCTCTGCAGGTCCAAACAGCGTTTGTTGTTGAAGACTTTGTAGAGAGTGTTACTCAGTTCTGTCCCGAGCTCCTCGCCTCCCCGACCCTCAAACTCTGGAGTGGCATTGGCTGAACTGGGGAAGAAGTAACAGATATAAACAATCAATAGGTTATTTAATGACAGATTAACCACTTAGTCCCCATTTCATACTTTGTTATGACGGTGCAGTCCTTCAAAAATAGCCGATCTATAAGCTCACAATATGTTACACAACAGACATGACACATTGTGAGCTTGTAGATCTGCTATTTTATTTGTGTATTATAAATTCAAGTATAATGACACGCCCAAAAGAGGCATGCTAGGTTGAAAGTGGTTATTGCGTTTCTATAAGCATCATTATCTTTTGGGGATAAACACTGCCTCCTGGCGGTCATGTTATGCTATTTGTTCAAACATACTTGGCATACTACTGTCTATGAACACACCAAATAAAACATTCATTCACGTTTCTGCAAAGACAGACAAATAAAGTTGTATTAGAAAAGGAGACATGTAGAAACTGATGGTTGTCTCTGTATCTTCTTACCAAATTATTCAATGACTGGAGCCAAGATCTACAGGTATTTATTTTATAATTTAATGACTTGCAGTACCTGTTTCAACTTCTGCTGTTCTCAACGGCATTCAGTGAGAAGAAGCTTCATTCATTCAATGATGTTGAGAACGTCAGAAGCCTAAATATGCCCATAACAAATTCTTGTCTACTCTACTTTACTGCAACACTGCTTGTTGCTCCAGGCACGAATGAACACTCGCCCCAAAACACGCTCACCCGGGTCAAATCCGACGACCTCGGAATGGTCGCCACCCAGGTATTCCTAAACGTAACCTCAGTAAAACCATGCCTAAACCTGACCTTATTCCTAAACTTAACCTCAATAAAACAAATACAAGAATACAAGAACCACTGGGGGCGAGTGTGTTTTGGGGCAAGCGTTCTGGGTACCCCAGGCACTATACGAGTGCCTATTGCTGCCTTCAGCTTCTGTTGTTACTTTGAAGAACATATACACCAAAATAAGCCAAGATATGCCATTTATGGCTGAACCACTGTACCTACCAGTCAACAAAAAACTCCAGATATCCTTCATCTGGAACTAGAGGTCTTGGTTTCCCAATCTCAGCCTTGACTCCAACTAGAACTGCCGAATCACCCTGAAAGATATAAACATGAACCATAGAGAGAACTTTTTAATTGTTATTGGAGAAAATAGATATGTCTTATATAATACATTTCATGATAAGTATTTGGACATGAGCTTAACTGTCAAATACTTCCTGACCGCATAGACACCAATGTAATATTCTTTTGCATGTTAATTGACATACATGTAATCTCCCAAGACAGATTCATGTGATATGCAGTTAGAAAGGGTCAACACATTTATAGGTTCAAGAGAGCATACACAGACAGTGGTGGAAAAATAACACATTTTCTTTACTTAAGTAAAAGTATCAATACTGCAATGTAGAAACAATCTGTGAAAAAGTCAGGTAATCAAAATGTACTTGAGTAAAAGTACAAAAGTATACTTAAAGTACCAAAAGTATCGCAACACATTTCCAGATAAGGCATCAGACACTATGTTGCCCTATGTTGGTGACACAAAGTGGTTGTTTTGTTTACCTTATATTCGTACTTTTACTCATTATGCAGAATGTCGCGTTTCACAAGGTATCATCATGTATAAAATGTATTAAAAGAAATAGCAGATCTACAGGCTCAAAACGCATCGATGCGATGCGTTGTGAGCTTGTAGATCGGCTATTGTCAAATAACCAAAGTTTAAATAGGGCTGAAGTGAATGTAATGTATGTTTTGTAATAATAATTAAAATCTACAAAGTAACTAAAGTTTTCAAATAATTGTAGTGGTGTAAAAGTACAATATAAATGCCTCTGAGATGTAGTGGAGTAGAAGTAAAAAGTATTGAAAATTGTACTTGAGTACAGTCCTTGAGTAAATGTACTTAGTTACTTTCCACCACTGGTGTTGTGACACTGGTGTTTAAACAGATCACAGGACACATCATCAACATTAATTTACCAGGGTAATTTTGGCTGATCCGTCTGTGTTGGTGACCACATCTGTCTCGATCTCCATGTGTCTGTAGTCTTCACAGCTCCGTCCGTCCACTCGCAGGCCATCCTGGTGTTAATAATATGAATATAACAATAAATGTGAAACAATGCACTGATATATGGATGAGAATGGTGCTGGGCCCCTAAGGCTGCAACGGTTCACAAAATTCACGTATCGGTTCAATTCAATATTTTGGTGTCACGGTAAAAAAAAAAGAAGAGATTTTTCCCCAAAAATTTGTAAATTATTCAGCATTTTGTTTTAATATCAGAAACATTAGTTAATATGGCATCAAAATCAGTTTAACCCTACAGAATATAAAATAACCAATTTAATAACCAATAAACATTCTAACAACAAAAATCTTGGAGGAGCAGGCAACTCATCAACCTAGGATCACTCAATGGATCGCAGATCAATGGATCCATTGAGACTAGTAAGGTTGAGCACAGAGCTCATCGTCTGACGTTGATAAAATAAAATAAAAGTATATTGATATCGTTCGGTTCGTAGCGCGTACCGAACCGAGACCCTGTTATCGTATCGAACGGTTCAATACGAATACATGTATCGTTGCAGGCTCTGGTTCTCAAACAGTGGTCTTTAGGGGTTCCAGGTGGTCCCCATGCTAAATGATGGAGTTGGTAACCAAATGGACCCTTATCTTTAACTCTTGAGAGTGTAAAATGAGCTCTCAAGGGTTAAATTATTGTTACACATCTGCATTACTGAATTTACAAGACGTCTACACAATTAGAGAACGTAGAGGAATTGTTATTTTGATCAACGTTTGCCTGTTGTCTCTCCTATTGGTACCAACATCAATACAGCATGGGATTGTGGACAAACTCTCATCAAATTATTTAAAGTTTTGGGTCTGAGAGGCTGAATCTCATCAAATAAATGGTGGTCCGTGGCTCAAATGCCGAATAAATAATGGACCTTGATGTGAAAAGGGTTGAAAACCACTGCACTGGACCGCTGAATATCACTTTGTTGACTGTTTGACAATGATACTTACTCGTATACCATGCAGTATATGAGAATTAATTATACTTACTCGTCCATGCAGTAAATGAGAATGAATGATACTTACTCGTATACCATGCAGTATATACACTTTCTCGGCTTCGCTGACTTGTACAGTTGCCATGATATAAAAACACTGTTACAGTTACGGCAGCGTGTGTGGAACAGGAACACTGCGTCATCAAGCGGCGACAAAGAATATCAGCCCATTATGTGTATTGCCAGATTTTGTGAGACAAAATAAGCAACCAGGGTGCGACGCGTTGTGAGCTTGCAGATCTGCAAGTTTCAAAGAAAAATCGTGAAAAAATAAACGTATTTGAAACATTTTAAATTTAAATACACACATTTTGTATGGGGGTGTAGGGTATGTATGGGGATCAGAGGCAGTGTTGCCATGTCCCGACGATGTCCGCTTATTATAAGCGACTTTGGGCTTGTTTTTCTGTAAAGTTGCTTGTAAAAATTGGTAGTTGCAGGTTGCATTTTTTTTAACTTGTTTCTAAAGTGTAGTTGCTTATTTAGGCTTGCTTCCAAATCTTTTAATTGTTATTTAAACCAGTCGTCCTCAAATATTTTCATGAAAATGTGCCAGGAATTATTTGCAGCTCAAAGTATTCCACATTTTATTTCAAGAGTTTTTGAAAATAGCAGATCTACAAGCTTGTAGATCGGCATAGCATATTGGTTTATAAAGCGCTCATGTGGCGATGTTGTTGCTTGTTTTCCTAGACCTGGTTGCTTATTTCTCTCACAAAATATGGCAACACTGCCCCGGAGAGCAGAGAAGAGAAAGCAATCAGACAGACAGAGGTAACTTCCTGGTTTGCGCTCTAGTTTGTTGTTCTGCAGACAGACACACAAATACAGACAGAGAGAGAGCTGCTTTCTGGGTGACAGTGAAGCCAGGAAACTAATTAATAGTGGGGTAGCTAGTTTGTTTTCCAAAGCTGTCTTTACTGGCATTTTCCATACGAATGGGTGAAGGACCTAAAAACCCAGGCAGAAATGAACTCGTCGTGTGTGAATGAGTCGCGTCTAGAACTAGTGACTGAGAGGAGGTGAGGGTGGGTGTGCTGTGTGTAGGTGAGGGTGGGATTTGGCTACACGGTGTACTGCAGAAATTGGTGACCTCCTCGTGGTTGTGATTTATGTATGTATGTATGTATGTATGTATGCTGCACAAGCCATTTGAGTGAGGACTCTCTCTACAAACTTCTGTCGACAGGCCCGGAGAATACGAGGTAGGATGGATGTGGAAATGAGCAACTTATTTACTCATGGACAGTGGTGGAAAAAGTACTCAAATTCTTTACTTAAGTAAAAGTACCAATACTGCAATATAAAAGTACTCTGTTACAAGTAAAAGTCCAGAATTCAAAATTTACTTGAGTAAAAGTACAAAAGTATTGGCATCAAAATGTACTTAAAGTACCAAAAGTAAAAGTTCTAAAATATTTGAAAATAGCAGATCTACAAGCTTGTAGATCTGCTTTTTTCAAATAGCCCGAGGTACAAAATAGGGCTAAAGTGGTTAATGTATGTTTTATGAAATAATAATTTATATCAGCAAAGTAACTAGTAACTAAAGTTTTCAAATAATTGTAGTGGAGTAAAAGTACAATATTTGCCTCTGAGATGTAGTGGAGTAAAAGTACAGAGAATTGGAAATACTCAAGTAAAGTACAAATACCTCAACATTGTACTTAAGTACATACTTAAGTATACTTAATTATGTACTTAAGTACATGTACTTAGTTACTTTACACCACTGGAAATGAGCAACTTATTTACTCGTGGAGTTGTTTTTGATGTTGTATGTAAAAGCTGTATTTGTTCATTGATAACAACACCAACCCCGGAGGACAGGGCACCTCCATGGAAGTGACCAGTGTGTGAACTGTAGAGATTCACTTCCTGGGTGTCCACATGTGAAAAGGTGCTAGAAGAGCTTTATGTCTTCATAGTGACATGACACACAAGCTGATGGCCAGTTCATTTACTGTATCATAATGTCCTTGTATGTATTGAAGGAAGTGGGAAACTATCGCAACACATTTCCAGATAAGGCAATCAGCCACTATGCTGGTGACAAAGTGGTTGTTTTGTTTGCCTTATATTAGTTGGGAATGCATTTAAATGCAAGTATGGTTAACCTACAGTATATGGACTGAAATGACATGATCAGTGACAGTGTGTTTAATAAGCCCACCTGTTGTTCCTCTCACTACTAGAGGTCAAGTCCATCCACTTATCTTTCTATATCCCCATGCCCCCCTGCTGCTTGTCCTCGCAATCTGTCACAAGCACTCCTTCCTTTTTAATTACTCTGTCTGGGAGGCAGACTGGAAACATCCTATTATGTTGAATATATTTATTCAATATAAATGTTTGGAGTTAGGTGGTCACTGTAACCTGTGTAGTAACTGTAACTGTTCATTCACATCAATGTGTGTTACAAAACTACTTAATGACAAGTTCAGTTCAGTCGATTCATATCTCATTGGCAGTTATACATATACATTATACATTTCGGTTTTTTTTACAGTCAAGGAGTGAAGAGCAGTGTTGTAAAGTGTTTGCTGTTAAGAGATATTGAAGTCAATTGGTTCCATTCAGATTAAAAATAAAAAGCTTCCATTCACCAAGGGAGTGTTCTATACAAGTCATTCTTTAGTCTGCCACAAAAGACCATTGATTTAATTGACTCACTGCCATTATTGAACTCTAGCCTGTAGGCAGTGTAATGTCTAGTCACAGGATTGTATGTTGTCAAGCCATGATAAAGATATTAATTAGTTTAGTTCGTTTTTTTTGGGTCTATTTGCACACTCGCAGTAGGTCAAGGAAGAACCTCCACCCCACATTGTTCAAATCAGCCTCGTGGATGTGCTAATACAGGCCACTTCAAATATTAGTTTATTAACAAAATGCAAGGTACAGTGATTCCAGTATGTTTTAGTGTCATTTAAAGTTTTAAAGATATTTTTATGATTATTGCGATAATATTGTTAATTATTGTGACATGACATTTTCATAATTCATCCCATGCCTAGTTAGCAGCCCATATCTGGTGAATTTACACACATTTGTACACTCTGCTACAACAAAATGCCAGAATTATGTATTTTTGAATGTATTGGACATTATTATCTATCCCAGACCAGGCTACAATCTGTCATCTACTATTGCTATTATTACTGTTTTCTAGCCATGTCACATTTTTGTTATTTTGTTATCTATTCTGCCTACTGTACTTACACACTTCTGCCCCATTGTATTCATACTTATCATATGAATGTGTCATATGGCGAAAATAGCAGATTTAGAAGGCAAACTCACAATGCATCACATTGTGACGTGTTGTTGGGAGCTTGTAGATCTACTACGATATCTTTTAAGAAAAAAAGTTTGCCTATAATGACGAGCCCAAAATAGGGACGCAGTGGTTAAAGTTCTGTTCTCCTGTCATATGCTATTTTTTACCGTTGTTTGCTTGCCAAGTAACCACATAACCACAACCCAGAACAGCATTCATTATGACACACACTGACACACTGGGTTCAGTCCAACATTCAGGGACATACTATTTTGCTGAACATTGCAATTAATATAGCCTCGATTGTAAAGTGTGACTGTCACCTGCTTCTGCATTTTTGTCTTGTTCACATCCTGCCCATGTCCTATTGCATTAATATGAGTTCACTGTCCATAATAGTCCTAGACATGTGGCAATGATGCGAATGTGATCTCTCATCACAGGAGTGGCAAATAAGAATCCCATAATTACTCCAAACCTGTGCTGATGAGTCAACTAAATATCCCCTCTGAAGCAAGTTTGGCCTCAAGTGGCCTGCTTCAATCTGACATAATCTAATTGGGATGTTGTCACATCCATGGGACGTGCGTGCGTCTGTTGTAGCTCTATAACCTGTGTCAGCTAAATAACACAAAATCAAATGTAGAGCTCAATTAGTAGACAATCTCTTTCCACACTGTTTTCAGTTTTCAGTCAAATAGTCCCCCCCCCCTGTTCACAGTGTCAAATAATTAGTCGAATCTACTTTTCAGAATGAAGGGAACAAAGTTGTTATTAACCTCACGACAGTAGCATGTGGTTTAGGACAGTTGCTGTGCCCATTCCAGTATTTTGCACCTTGGTGGAATTATGCTGTGAGCATTGTTTAACCCACTGAGAGCAAGCTGTATTAGCCAGAGCCGATGGCAGTGGTGAAAGTGATATCCACAAACAGTTTATATGTCCTACGTATAACCACGGCTGCAGTCTGAATCGTGACAGCAGGCTGGGCAGAGGTGACCTTAGGGCTGCCACAGCAAAACTATAGGACAAACATTTTCAGTTTAGTTGGGTTCAAACTACAGTAAGTTTCACATCTCACTAGGGGTATACTGCAAAGGAACCCTTTACAAAATAAATTGTGATCATCTTTGTACCCTGTTAAGCAAAGATCCACCCACTGGATGGAGAAGAAGCGAATGAATCAATAAGGGAAGATGCTGCTCTGGTTTAGTGGTTTTGTGTGGGCTGAGCAGTAGGATGAATTGATCCTGAACAGGTTGGTTTTAAGAGGCCAGACAGACTCTGTACTTGGTTTCACAATGTGTCATAGTGGCATACAGTATCTTACTGTAGAATTGAAAAAACGTAGGAAGAGATGAAGGTAAAATGTGTTCCAATTCCAGTGCCAACCTCCCACTTCTGTGGCATGAAAGGGAGCCTCATAGTCTGTTTGGCTATGAAGGACTGGTCTGGTACGACGGTCAAAGTTTTATTCTCACTGCCTGCCTCCTTGAATACTAGCAGGCATTGGGAATGTATTTGACGATAAACTGTGGACAGTCCCTAATCTTTCCCTATCTGTCTCTCTCATTTACAGTAATATTAAAGTTAGTTACAGAGCATGACAGAACATGTTTTGGGGGAACTAAACCCTGCATCTGTGTTTTTATGTTGCTTTTACCACTGCACAAATGAATTTCCAAAAGGAAAATTAAGTAAATTGAACCTTGTCAACCTTCTAGATAAGAGATATTTTGAGGTAACTTTGGGAGTTTTGGCGGGTAAGGTGTGTCTTTGTGTGCGAATTCCCAAAGAGAGGCCACATACTGTTATCAAATACTGCTAAAAGAGTTGCCAGCAGTAATGAAGAACAAGGTTTCAGGGCCACAGAGATCCTTCCACTAGATTGATGATGCTTGACAAAATCACCTGCAAAAAGAGGTTTACCAAGGGAAAGTTTACCAGAATGTCAATTATTACCTCCATTTACAGCCAAACTCTCTCTCTTCCCTCAGCATGTGGAGGGAGTCACCAAGGCTCTAGGATGAATAGCCCAGCGCAGCGTACCAGGGACATAGAGCGGCAAGCTGGCTACCTGAAGCCAGAGCACTGTGCCCCTCCCCCACTCCGCACAGGACCAGAACCCATGTGGTTCATCCGTGACTGCTGTGGCATCGTGTGTGGCGTCATCACCTGGATGCTGGTCTTCTACGCTGAGTTTGTGGTGGTCTTTGTCATGCTCCTGCCTGCCAAGAATGTGCTGTACAGCCTGTTCAATGGGACGCTCTTCAACGGCCTGGCCTTCCTCGCCCTGGCCTCACACGCCAAAGCCATGTGCACAGACCCGGTCAGTCCAGTGTTTGGTTGTCGGTTACAGCACTGACGTCTCATGTTGTTTAATTGGCTTCCTCAAAACATCTTTATTTAAAGGGGTTGAACTTATTTTTAAATATATTTGCTTGCTGTTCCTCTATAATGAAGCTTCATTAAAGTTCCTGCCCACCACCATGGAGATTCAGACTGGGGTTCGAATGCTCCATGGTGCATCTGGCTTGGCTGGGTGGATAGGTCTCTGTCGCTCCTACAGAGTTGGTCAGGGCGCCTGTTCAGCGAGGTGTTTCATGCTCCCTGTGAAACTCCTCACTGTCGGCTGAAAAGTAGCGGCTGACGGATCTGAGAAAACTTGGTTGTCTACACCCTCCCCAAGGCCAAATAGTAGGGGTCAGCATTGACCTGAGGGGAGTTGGGAAATGCCGTAATGATTGACTTGAGAGAAAATGATCAAATAATATTGATAATGAAGCTTCCTACCCAAGAGATAGTTTGCCAAGATGAAAACCGGTTGCGGTCCAAACATGTTGGCTTAGCCATGTCAGAATAAAGGCTTTTTATTTATTTAAAAAAAAATCTTGTGTTATACATGAGTGCCTAGAATCCTTCATCTATTTTTTTGTGTTTTTTCCAGTTTTGATGATGATCCAGGTGCACCAACACTACTTTTAACTATCACTTTGATATCCGTTGAGCACCTGGTTGACTTTTCTCTGTTTCCAAGAGAAACAGAGAAAAGTCATGTGTGTCACTAGCATCAGGAGTGATTGAAAGTGTCTTTTTCTGTCTCAGGGAGCGGTACCTAAAGGCAACGCTACCAAGGAGTTCATTGAAAGCCTCCAGCTCAAGCCTGGCCAGGTTGTCTACAAATGTCCTAAGTGCTGCAGCATCAAGCCTGACAGAGCCCACCACTGCAGGTGTGTGTGTGTGTGTGTGTGTATACGTATGCGTGTACTTCCATCTTTGTGAGCCCCAGATCTTCACAAAGAAGTAGAGAAGAGACAGAGGAGGAAAGCTGTGTAATTTGTCCTGGTCCTTTAATGTCCCAGGCAGGGACTGTTTTAGGGTTAATGAATTAATGTAGTCAATGGAAATCTCTCGTGAGTGTGTGTGTGTGTTTGCTTGGAGAGTAAGTGATAGAATAAGGATTGCCACTCACGATTGCACACACTGCAAAATGACTTGACTGGGTTTATTTATAGGGGTAGAACACTCGACTGCAGTCTCTCCTGTCTGTTTTTCAGTTACAGTTGCATTATCAGTTCCCTGTGGACTTTGTAGCGTCATAAGGAACTCCCCCTAGGTGGATCAGTGGGTTTTCTGGGAGCTACAGACTGCAGAGATGAAAAGAGCAAAACCATTTCAGGAGTAATTTATTAGAAAAGCCCTTGACTCTTAGCGAAGTCAGTTTAAATTAAATCTGGTCAAATTTAGTGAATAGCATTGTCCCTATGTGGGCAAGGTTAGATTATGAAATATTTTCTATGCAGTAAAATACTTGCCGTTAATTTAACTCTGAGACAAATATAACTTGGTTCCATTTGTACACAGTTAAAAATGAATACATAAACACTGAGGATTTAACTGAGTGATTGAGATTTGTAAACACACACACCAGTATGTGACTAAACACTGGCTACTGGCCATGCTTGGCGTTTTGACTTTGAAACGTTATAAGATGTCATGCTGATATTAATTCCCATTTCTAAAACAGCATGTTTGTTTACATTTTAGTTTTATGTTCTGTTTTTGGTCACAGCGTTTAATCCATCAGACATGGTAGCCAGAGATGATAGGTGATAGGAAGGGTCTAGTAATATATAAGAATGCTACAGTACAGTTCATCCTGGTAGATGGTGCATGATAAATTATGAATCCTCAAGGTTTACCTTTGGTGTCAGCTGTCTCAGCTATCTCATCCAGTAGTACACACACACACACACACACACACACACACACACACACACACACACACACACACACACACACACACACACACACACACACACACACACACACACATACTCACACATACTCACCTTCCTGCCAGTGTATGAGAGGATTGTTCTCCAGTGTCCATCACTGTCAACAGGCTGACTGAATTGCACCACCAAAGGTGGATTGAGTGACAGATGTGTGTGTGTACATGCGCGTGTGTGTGTGTGTGTACATGCACGTATGTGTGCACACGTACACATGCATGTGTGTGTCGTGAATTACGTGTTATTGATTGAATGTCACACAGTTATAGCTCTTCTAACTCTACTTTGGCGTGTGTGTGTGTGTGTGTGTGTGTGTGTGTGTGTGTACCCCCCACAGTGTGTGTAAGCGATGCATCAAAAAGATGGACCATCACTGTCCTTGGGTCAACAACTGTGTGGGAGAAAGCAACCAGAAGTACTTTGTTCTTTTCACAGTGAGTTTTTTACCTTCACAAAACATACTGCTGACTGCTCATTAGAATGATTATAAATACCTCACATTTATAATGCTTGTGTAGGCATCTCTTGCAGTCACAATATCTAATTTAAATGATTTATTTATATACTTTTTATCATTTTTGTTTGTATGAACATACAGGTCAGCTTGGGTAGTACAGCACAACCATAATACAACTTTGATATCAACAACATCCAATGTCACTGACCACCTGAGAGCTCCACAGTCTGAGGCTTTTAACCCATTCAATCCGGGCACGCATCTCTGTCATTTTAGATTTCTTTGGCTATTTAAAAATAGCAGATATACAAGCTCCCTAGCACCTTGTAGATCTGCTATTTTTTGGAAAAATCGTGACAATTTGTGCAAATCTTTAAATATATATATTTTTAAAGCGAACATTTGTAAAATATTTTGTTCCAGGGACCCTCAGAAGCAAAGATTTGAATTACAAATATTAGAAGTCCCCGGATTGAATGGGTTAAGAGAGGACCAAAGACTTTATTTTTAAGTAACAACTCATTTGTTTAGCTTTATTGTTTTACCTCCTAGGTTTTATGCGTGTGTGATTTTAATTCATTTTCTTTTCTCCTTAGACCTTTTTAGATGTGTTGTTTGTTGCAAATATCTTTGCTCTGTGTTGTAGCACTTTGAGATTTGTTTCAAATGTAAAGTGCACTATAAATAAAATGTATTAAAGGAACACTTCACCCAAAACATGAAATTTGTGTTGCATTCCTGAGCCAATAATCCAATCTGTGATGACACTGCTGCGGTAGGGGACCAAAATAAAACAATATAAAAGAATAATATAAACTTCATTTAGTCAAATATTGGATTATCGGCTCAGGAATGTGACAAAAACTAAAACAACCTCATTGAATTCAAGGCTTCATGGGGTGAGTAATTGGGTGAAGTATTCCTTTAATTTATCACAGGCCACAGGCCACTCTGTCCAAAAGTTCCCAGAATAAGAAGACATCAAACCAATTTAAAATGATTTATAACATTGTGATTAATATGTATTTATTTCAGAGTAGGCTTATATTCTGTATTAATACCAAACGTTCTGTGTTTCCTGTTCAGATGTACATTGCACTCATATCTCTCCACTCTCTGGTCATGGTGGCATTCCATTTTGTTTTCTGCTTAGAGGAAGACTGGTCCAGTAAGTCAACCTTCCATGATGAGCTTAACCTGGTGATTTTTAGTAAACCCTTAAATTATAGGCCATTAATTACACATTAATAACTTGAAATAACCAATTAAGATGCATGTAAAAATGTTTGTTTGATTGATTGAATACTTTATTACTCAAAAATGTAAACAGCACGTGGTACAGTCAGACATTAAGGCTAAAAGGATAACACAAAAAAGTCCTAGGGACTTGTTTTTATTTCCATTGTGATCCTATGTATTCAATTAATCAACATAGCATAGAAATAACACAATAATACATGTCAACAAATACAAAAGACGTGTACAAAGGGGAAATACAGCAGCAATGAATGACACCTCCTTCCTATAGGTAAATACATGTATCTCCCCTTGTGGTCTCCTGATAAGTGATTTCTCAGGCCAGTTTAGGAAGAAACCAGTGACTTACATCTTTTAACTCATTCACTGCCACAATTATTGCTGACCGCGTTTGCCCACTGCCAGAGATTTTTCATTTAAAAAAAAAAGTACTCAGGAGCCGAGATACAGAATTTTTAAGTTTTAAGTTAACAAGGAAGTGGATGGGAGTGTAGATCTTTAAACAATCATATCTCCTTGGTCTTTGGGTCAAATTTGAAAAAAAAACTAAAAAAAAAAAAAAAAAATAATAATAATTTTTTTGAAAAAAAAAAAATTACGTTTTTTACGTCAGTGGCAGGATTGGTAAACGGGACAAATTACGTTTTTTACGTCAGTGGCAGTGAATGAGTTAAGGGATGGTGTCGGGGCATTCCACATTTTGGTGGCAGAGTCTAGAATGAGAATGGTTTGTTCTATATTTGGGTAGTACCAGATCGTTGTCACTCCCTCTAGTCTTGTGGCTGTTGGTGTCACTCACGTTGGAGAAGTAGTTAGTCAGGTATCAAACTTGTCTGAATAACAAATAGTTGATGTATTAATTGCACATTATTGCCCATTTTTCAATGCAGTGACAGCAACTGCTTAGTCTACATATTCAAATTCCTCCTTAACTCTATAAACGCCATTGACTCGAAAACGCGTCAATTACTACTTAACTCATTCAGTGCCAATGACGTCGCAGACGTCACGTTTTTCATAAGCCCAGAGTGCCAATGACGTCTGAGACGTCATGAAAAAAAAATGAAAAAAACTCCAAAAAAAAGGTTCAGAACCCAAGATATGATGATTTGAAGATTTGCTGCTCCATTCACTTCTTGTTTAACTTCTTACTGAAAAGGCTGTATCTCGGCTCCAAAGCACTTTTTTTTTTACAATGTATTTTTGGCCTTGGCACAGGGGTGATATAGCCAGAAATATTTTTGGCACTGAATGAGTTAATCCACCCACGCCATTGACGCGTTTGACGCGTTGGATTTGCGTTCATTGTTTAATCTCTGATCGCACTATGCTGCTTAAAATTCAATGTTATTCTCGAGTTCCACTTACTTCACCCATATCTGCATCCGGTTTCATGACCTGGGTTCCGTTTCCGGTTTTTGATTATTTTCCCCCGGTCATTTTCGTCCAAAATAGGTAAACAAACGTTTTTTTCACACGGTATGACGGACAAAGGGACAGCTTCTCTTCTATAATCTATGGTCTGGGTGACGATCAGTCATCGCCGTCGTGTATCACATCGTAATTTTGACGATCAAAACAATCTGGGAGGACGTCACATCCGTCACATTTTCATGTTTTTCCCTGTCTAATCGCCCAAGAAGGGTAACAGTGACACAAGGAGCTGATCAAGCTATCATGTGCTGCTCTCTAGTGGCGGATTTGTGCTGCGTCTTTACAAAACAGTCTGATCAATTATTTTCATGAAAATTTTCAAAATATAAAAATAAAAAAAACACGAAAATTGCTGGCAATGGGGGAGTACTTTATGAAAATACTCTGGCAGTCAAAGAGTTAAGAAGATTTTCTGTAGAGAGGGCTGGTCATTGAGCTGTGAATTGACACTGCTTGCTACTTCATAGAGTGGTTCTAGAACACTAATTAAATGATCAACTCCAGCATTCTCCACCACCGAATTGGTCACATCCAATACCACAAACACCCATTTTGCTTCAGTTATGTTTTCAACTAGTAGATTTTTTTTGAATTTGTGTTAAATTACAATGTTAGAGTCACCTGGATCAGTGTTTTCCCCACTCTGATTGATTTCCTGTTATGTTTTGTGCTGTTGCTTCCGTGTATATATTAGAGTGCTGTACAGCATAGATGACAAACGATTCGGAAACCGAAGAGCAGTCTGCAGCATGGACTTTTATCAGAGATGTTATCTAGGTCTAACCTTGTTTCAATTTGTATCTCCATCTTACGATGTGATAAAGCCTAGAAAATAACTGCCACCAAAAGTTTCTAACCGGAAGGACAGGAAGTACAAGGCTACATGTCCAGCCTACATGTCCATCCTACCGGAATACTTGCTGTATACTTCCGGTTACACACTTTCTGCAGTAGTTCTTGTCCAGCCTACTCTACACCTGCTTTCATTTAGTTCTTCCCATCACCTGATTGGCTAAGAGGGCAGGGAGTGGGATGGAAGGGAAACATAGTTGCAGAATAGTGAAATCTTTCATTTCTAAATCAAACTCACTATTTTCACAACCTCCTTTGGTTCACCGTGTGTGACCTGATTAAATCTCTCTCCTCCTCTTCCTCCCTCAGAGTGCAGTAACTTCTCCCCTCCTGCGACAGTCATCCTCCTCATCCTCTTGTGCTTTGAGGCCCTCCTCTTCCTCATCTTCACGGCTGTCATGTTTGGAACCCAGGTCCATTCCATCTGCTCCGATGAGACGGTAAGTGGACACAGTGACCACGCCCCATCGTAAATTAGTTGCTGTACTTTGTGTTTGGTTTCAGTTCTTGTCAAAGTTCTGTTTAAAAAAAAAAAAAAAAAGGTTAATTCTCCCAATATTTAGAATACATGTCATCCTAAAATAGCAGAATGACCGGATGGGGTCACCTAAATGGGGTTTCAAATGCTTTCTCCTCCTATTGAGGTGAAAGTACATTTTGGAATGCTGAATGCAGCTCATGTATGTATACATAAATGTGTTTTAGAGAGCTAAAGACTGCAGCTTGTGTCCCTTCATCTACTTTGCATTTCATTTCACACTCATTTGACTCATGGTTGTTAAATTATGGAAAGTCACTCAGGCTGAGATTACATGTGATGATTGTACGTTGCCAGCGAATAGACACAGCGTTGAATCAGAATCAGAATCAGAATCAGTTTTATTGTCACATCACAGGTTTACAAGGTAAAAAAGGGAGAAGAAGAAGAGGGGTGGGGGGCAAGTGGGAAGGAGATCAAAACAAGAGAGCAACAGAAGGCCAGACAAGTTATCTACATATTTACAAAGTACCTGAGATAATAAAAAACTAACACAACTGACACAATTTGACTTGATAGAGTGAGTACCTTTGCCTGTCCATGGTAAGGTAATGTACACAGTGAGAGAGGATGCAGGCCAAAGTACAAACAGACGACCAGATTCACCTGATGCTTGACTCTCACATCTCGTCTAAAATCTCACGGATATGTGACCACTTCTGTAAGCAATAATCAGAAAATTCCCCCAAAAAATTGTGTTATTATTTTTTCTGTTTTACTATTTGTGTTAAAACCTCTCTCTAGTGTATTATAATTCTCGTAGTTTTAATACATTATAATAATACATAGTCATTGGGTGCTTTAAGTAAAGTAATGACATTCCCGGAGATGTGTGTGTGTGTGTGTGTGTGTGTGTGTGTGTGTGTGTGTGTGTGGTTCTTGCATAGATTTAATGCTATTCCTTTAATTAAAGCACCCAATGACCACTTACTGTATAGTGACAGTGTAAATCAGCAGAGTCTTGAGTGACCTCTCTCCAAAAAGAAACAAGACATCGGTATACTGGCGAGAGCTGTGCTACAGAATGGAGACCTCATCACACTGACTGAGTGATTTGTGACATGCGTTTGATCCACAGGGCATTGAGCAGCTGAAAAAAGAAGAGAGACGATGGGCTAAGAGGTCCAAATGGATGAACATGAAGGTTGTGTTTGGACATCCTTTCACTATACACTGGCTCAGTCCCTTCAATACCCCAGACCACGGCAAGGCAGACATCTATCAGTACATCGTCTGAAAACACGCAGCTGTGCTCAGACTCTAGCCGGCCTCCCTGCTGATGGGACATGAAGAACAATCGATCCATGGACCTCCACCCCTGCCCTCCAACATAACCTCCTCTTAACCACTTAAACCCTATTTAAAAAATATCAAACAATAGCAGACCTACAAGCCACATTGCGACATGATGTGATTGTGAGCTTGTAAATTTGCAATTTCTGCTATTTTTGAATCTTTTTGAAAATCTGACTTTTTTTTAAACTTTCACCTATGCCAACATAGTCAACCACTTCTATTGTTTTCCTTTCTCATTTATGGATCATATAAAGGTTTCTGGATATTTGATCATGTTGTTACACCCTGGATTTTTAAACATTTTTATTTGTTTCCGTCTGCTTGGTGATTCACCTGTGGGAAGTATAGCTGCTTTCCTTCCAAGTACATTGAAGGAATGTACTAATGTACAAAATATATTCTGACAAAACAGTCATTACTAAAGACACACCTGGTGTTCAATAGTGGATGTTTACATGAAATACTTCATGACGATGAGTTAAAAAGACCACAAACTGGATTTTTCTTCAGATAGAGAAGAACTTCTATGTTGAATAATGTCCTGCCTCCGAGCCTAAATAAGGCATGCACGAGGTGAATACTTCTTAAAGCAATGCTCTTCAGACATGGAAACATGTGACATTCTTTTCCAGCTAACATTGCTGTGACCCCGTTACCTTTTCATTTGCTGTATTTGTATCATTGTAATTGTCTTTTGCTGAATGCTGCAGATGAATTGCCTTAGCACATTGCATTGTAGCTTTCCGTAGTTATGTCCTAATGTAAATATTGGCTAGATAGAATACAGCTCTGGGTCAAACAGTACTTGCTAATGATACCTTTTTTATATTTTGTAATTATGTCATTTGTGGCCGGGTGAGTGAGTTTTACTGCACAGGACAACACATGTCACAACACAGTGTCAGGAAGACAATGAAAGGAAAGTATCTGGAAGTCAGTTTTTATGTTATTCTGTGATTGACAGTGTTCCTGATGTACTGAAGCCCATTGATACTTGAAGGTGTTTAAAAGGGTTATTTTCAGGAGCTTTTTGACCCAGTTCCACTACAGAGCCAATAGTTAGAGCAGAGCTGTAGCTGCACTTTTGGAACGACTTCAAAGTCAAAACGTTGTTGGACTCGAGGGCATATAGAGGACTGTTTCAGTCTGCCTTTGTCCAGCATTGTCAAGATGTCAAACTGGAAAACGGGTTGTAGATCTGAAAACAGTGCATTTGGAAGTGCCTGGGGAAACCAGCTCATTGTTCCCAGTACAGTACACATCACAGTGGTTCAGATGTGTAAGTGATTTCCACCGGGTTGAGCTCGGGAGCGCTTGTTTTGGTTCACTCAACGTCCCGAGTATGTGCATTGTTTTATAAGAAATGTATTTTTAACCATTTAAGCCCTGTTTTATACCTCAGCCATTTGAAAATTGCGTATGTACCAGCTCACAACGTGTTGCATCTTGTAGGTTTGATATTTTTGTAGAAAGATTTTTTTTTTTTTAAAGATTTCGCCTTAAAGGCCAAGGAAACACATTCCACATACAAATTACGAATGGGGGGGAGTGTATGAAGTCCGACACTATCAACAACTCCTCTGTTTAAAGTCCTCTTTCCAGGCACAACTGGGTTGGACTGGATCCTCACTCCTGTTCGATGTTGAGCATCTGCCAGAACCTGTATTTCTGAAATGGCTCCTGGCTGTTTGTGTATTTTCTGGAGTTCTGCACAGACCTCCCGCCAGACTTCTGTTTTGAAGATCGGGGGAACTGAGGAACAGCGTGTCTGTGATCAGGGGCTCCTTGTAGGCGCCCACAGCAAAGGCCTTGAGGCTTGTGAAGCACGCCTGAGTGAACCGCCAGACGAGTGAGTGCCCGCGGAGGCCATGGGCTGCTTAGCAAGCCGTAGTGGACTGAATAGTTTACCACGTGACCAAAACAAGTGCGCCTCCTCTGTTGCATCACAGCGGGAGGGGCAGGGCTTTGAGCTCAACTCCCAGTGGAAGTTGTACACACTGTTCAGGTAGAAAGATATAATAACAGCAATACACACACATGCTTCCCAAATGCACCAAACCATGGATAATTCTCCTACACTGAATTGGATTTACTCACAGATGATCCGTTTACTCGAGGTTGTGGTTATGAGTCTCACACAGAAGAACCTCATGGGACAAACATGTCCAAATTTAGACCAGTGTAAAATGTTTAGTGAAGCCTGAAGCCACAGCAGAAGTGTTCATTGTGATGTTAATGCTACTGCTGTGGACGATGCTTGACTGTCCAGCGTTGAGAAAAAGCACAGAGTTTCTCCTTCTCCAGCTATTGATGCCTTTGAGTGTATTTTTCTGTTCTGAAGGAATGATTTGGCACAGGTAGAATATTAACCCATAAAGATGCCTTTATCTTAATGTGTTCACTAGCCTTACCGTAGACCCAAGATCATAGTTTGCATTGTAAATGCAAAGACTACTAATGTTGCCAAATGAACCACTTAACCCCTATATACTTAGTTGACCGGAGTTCCCCAGGGATCAATACTAGGTCCCCTCCTTTTTTCCCTGTACACTGACTAAATATCTTCGCCGAAAACGGCTGATTTGCAAGCTCACAGCGTGTAGTGACGCGATTGTGTTGTGAGCTATTTTTGCCGAATGTGTATCCCAGAATAGGGCCGGTAGGGTTCATGTGGTTATGGACCTAGTAAAGGAAGAGATTTATGAACTCGGTCACCACTGTGCATGTGTGGAGTCACGCAAACCAGAGCGGTATTTTATTATATTTCAAGTCAATGGGAAATATAAGATAACTGCTTAATCAATGACAAAGTAAAAACTATTTTATGTTTTTTATACAAATGATGGTTGTGATTCTAGTTCCGCATACACCAGCTTGTCTTCTTGTTTCTTGTACATGTTTGAGGTCAAGCATGAAGACTATCTGTAATTTTTGGAACACATGGTATTGATTTTGTGATGTTGATTATTGTTATGGTTTGTTATGAAGGGAATGAAATAAATCAGAAATATAGCCGCAAGCGGCACCGAACAGTGTCCAAGAAGTGAAACTCTTAATTTTCTTTACAATAATACTGTACCAGTCATTCTTCCACCATGCGTCACATTTCAATTCTTAAAACACACACAATTGAAAGCATTGTGATGCTTTTTACTCTGGTAAGTATAAACTAAACTTAATTCACTTTTCAGCTAAGGTATTTATAGTCTGATTTATACTTCATAAGATGGTGTCCCTGAAAATGGCAGATCTATAAGCAAGCTTGTAGATCTTCTATTTTCAGCGTGGGTTCTAATGGCTTACAGTGAGTGGGTAGAGGATGGAAGCCGGCTCAAGGCCAACATCACGCCCAGCTCCATTAATTACATTAAGTACTCTAATTATCACAGCGGGCACTAGGCCAGAGTGGGGTTCCCATGTACTGAATAAGGAACTGGTCCTCTATGGTTCTATTTTTTTCTCCAAATGTTTTTTTATCCCCTTCTCCCAATTTCCAAGTGCCCTTTAACTATAGTCCCGTGTTGCTGCTGGACCTTACTGGTTGGAGGGAGTAGGCAAACGGTGAGGAGCTTCACTGGGGGGCCCTAACACGTGTGGAGGAACATGCTTTTCCCCACAGCTCAGCTCCCCACTGAACAGGCGCCCTGACCAACCTGTAGGAGTCGCAGCAACTGAGATCCCCCCCCCCCCCTCCGGCAACCCAGCCCCCTGGAACCAAGCCAATTATTTGTGTTGAGACACCCAACCAAGCCAGATGCCATGTGGAATTCTCCATGGTGGTGGGCAGGAGCTTTACCCCTGTGCCACCCAAGTGCCCCATGGCTCGTCTTATTTTTAACGCATGCAATATACTCTGTATATTCAGGGATTTAATATTTCAAACATGTATCTAAATGTAGAATAATATTACCTACATGGAACATATGTAAAGTTTACATGCCTTACTGTAACTTTTTGTTTTTATATAATTGTGTCTGTTCCCTTGTGCCTGTAAGGAAATGATAGATAATCACAGTTGAGACATTTTGACAAAAAAAATCACAATCGTCAGATGAGGTTTTATTTCATCATTATTTAACATTGCGTTTTGATCTTGCATTATAGCTTACATTTTACAGTACATGTCCTTAAAACCTTTTCTATGAATAGAAACTATTTACACTTTTACAAATGCTTCTTTCACACATCAAAGTGGTCTTTATCAAACACAGTATCTGACCTATAACTAACTCTGTTGAACCCTTGGGGGCAGTTTTACTTAGCCTGGCATACGTTTTACTGTCACTAGTCAAAATTTGAAGTTCACATTATATAACAGAACGTCAGTAAAAGGTCCTGGAAGAGAGGACAACTAATTTGTACACAGTTATGGGTGGGGGGACCTTTACAACCCAAGCAAAAATAATGGGCTCATCTCAATTCTTATGAATTGGTAATTAAAACAACTCTAGGATACCTCAGAGTGAACTAAGATAGATTGTTCAGTTTTAAGGACGCTTAGTGCATTTTTGTGAATTAAACTGTAATTTTCTGAAGTTACATTAGGTCATAGTATATTAATGAAATGAGCTCTCCTTTATATTGCACTGCTGCACATTAACTTAGTTAACATTTGAGCACCCTGTAAAGCTACCAACAAGCAGTATTATGTTTAAGCCTTATCATTTGCCATCTGTATATCTAGCATTGTAATATTGTTAAAGTTACTAGTGGACCCAAGGCAGAATATGTCAGACCCTGGAAATAACTAACAGGGATCAGAAAAACACAATAAATAGCAGTCACTAACACATTTATAACCCAGAGACACAATGCTGTCGTTATAACTATAATTGCTAAGTGTCTAAATGTTCTTCTTTACACTGAGTGCGAGTTCACAGGAAGATGGTTTGTCCTCATGTCAAACTGACAAATTAGCATGAGAAATGTAGGCACCAAAAGTTAATAACAGACACTACTGACTGACGGATGGATAGATGACACCATCCAGTGGTGTACATGAACATAATCAATCACATCTGACCATGTCGACTTCTGCAAGTGCACCGTCAGGAGTTGCAGAAAGCGCTTGCGTGTCAATGATCAGAGCTTTAGACCTGCAATTGTAGCCCCACACATTAGCACTTAAACACATTAAACTTGGGGTCCCTGTTTTGGGAGATGTCATTACAGGCACAAATTCTCAAAAATAGCTATGTCCTACATGCTTAATTTACAGTGTTGCTTGACAAAAATAGCCGATCTACAAGCTAACATGTGACGTGTTGTGAGCTTGTAGATCACCTATTTTCACCAAGTGACAGTGACACCACTGCACAACGGAGTATAAAATAGGGCTTAAGAGGACATGCCATTTTCAACATGTTTTGTCCAGTTGGTGACAAAACAAATTTGTGTGACACAACATACTACTTTATGCATGAATGGGTAATTCGTTAACATATATTGTGTTGAAAAGCTATAGAGTCAAACACCACTCTGTCATCCTGTAATATGGTGGATAACTGTATAATCACATTGTCACTGTCATCACATTTAACAGGGATGTATATAAATCACATCATAGAAACCCTTCAGCCTACAGGAGTTTGATTCCATAGTGTGCGCGTTGTTGCTGTTGGTGGACTAACAGATCGTTGCTGCACACTATTACAGATATAATAGCTACCATCGCTGGCTTGCATGCATATTGTGACGTTGATATGTATCATTACAACAGCAAAATGTCACATTCCATAACATGTATTGCCATTATTAATAACTTCCCAGTTAAGCACAGTATCACAGTGTTATGGGATATAATGGAAGTACAATGTTGTGCCATTAATGGGATCTGAGGATGAGGAAATAAGTATTTAGTGCAGCTAGATGTCTCGGCAACCCCACGAGATGAGGGCCGATGCACAGAGGATGTTCATTTACACCACAATCTTCCTCACAAACTGAGGGTGGGCATGACTGTGAATACAAATGTTGTGGGCATGCTTTTCAGGAGGCCAGGTGTTTGCCCTGACGCTCGAGTCCGAACTGGAGTTTAGCCACAAAAATGAAGTCACAGTCGTCACCGTTTGGATCAAATGAAGCAGCTGATGGGATGGTGTGGTAAACACTTTGGTGTGATTTATTTGGGATCAGGCCTCGGTAGGGAACATGCATCCACCTGCCATGAGACAGAAGCTCTTCCACGTCATGTCAGTCACCATGTTTTCATCAAGGATGAGGATTCAGCCCTACACTGCTACGATCCACTACAAGGTACAATGTGAAGTGCACCGCATATGTTATTACATTTATAATAGTTCATTGTTAGTCACCCGTGGGCATGCACATAATGCAGTGTTTGTGCACAATGTTTACAGTGAATGTGAGGGACTTTCCGTTGGAAATGCAAGAGTCAAAATAAAGCTTTGGTGAACTGACAGCTGCAATGCATATTTTGTAGGCTTATTTAGGGTTAAATCATGCACATTGCAGAGATGCCATATTCTTAACCTGCTTGTTTAGAAAATCACAACTGGCTACATTTGACTCTAATTCAACTTAGACTGTCTTTATACCAAGACACTCATTTGCTCATAAAATTCTGCTGGTTCTTTGTCCCCAACGTTTTGCTTAATGTATTGCGTTGCTTTATTCTCTGTCTGTTCTTCTCTGTAGTTATTTCTTTCATTCGCCCTCCTTCTTCTCATTCTTAGACTTGTCTTTGACTTATTTTATCATATTTCTTTCATCTTTCTTTATCTTTGCATTGTTGAGGAACATTTGACTGCTACTGGTTGACTGTATTGCTGTGCACTTCATTTAAAAAAAAAGTCTTGAACCTGAACTCTTCCTTTTCACTTCCTGTTTCGTCATCATTGTTTCTTCCTACATTCTGCTTCTCTTGCTTTGTATCTTTCTCCCTCCCAGTCTCACTTTCTTGGTCTCTCTCTCTCATTTCTCTCTCTAGACAGATGAGTTGTGCTGAAGCAGACTGACTAAGGTAAAAAAAATACAATTCCCAAAAGATTTCGATACTGAGATCATCTTTGCATTTCTATTTTGTTCTTTTTAACGACTGATTCTTTTTATTTTCTCCCTGATTTAGCCGTCGCCATTTCCCTCCCTCACACTGAAGTCCAGCCAACTCCCGCTGTTGGTCTGGGGCGCCTGTAGACAACCACATATCGTATCCTCCTACAACCCACATGGAGTCACCAGCCAACTCTTTTTCATGGGGAAAGCGTAAGGTGTATATGAAGGGTCCCATTACCTTCCACCTCCCTCCCCGCCAACAGGCACCCCGACCAACCAGTAGGAGTCACTAGTGCAGCAACAAGGACACGAACCCCACCCGTGAAAATTGTGTTTGCAAGCCATGCCAGAAATCAAACCTGTTTGTCTGCAGTGGTGAGTGTTTTACCTCTATGCCACCCAGAAGTCCCATTTGAACCCTCCGTTTCCCCAAAACACAAAGATGATTTCAGATGCTTTTGGAAATCTATTACTCCTCCTTCTTCATCACAGCAGTTTGTTGTCCATCGTGCGGCGAGGACCTCTGCAGGACCAACAGCCCAGAAAAGGTCAGGGAGATCCCCACCCACCACAGTGTTATCTGGGGCTCCCCAAAGATCAACTGGCCCAGAAACGCCTGAGGGAACACATTTTATACAATTATACAAACATCAGTCACACAGATGAGAACAAGTCAATAACACATCACCTGAAGACATCCTCCTACCTACACTGTCTCCCTCTCAGTTTCCCTAATGTCCGTCTCTCCTACACTGTCTCCAGTGGTGTGATCTAGTTTTTTTCGGAGGGTATACGATAATTATTCCCTGCGCGACATGCGCGATACGCTATCGCGTTTTCAATGGATGAAATGGTTATTAGACTGTATACGCTTTCCCCCCAAAAAAATCTGCACTGTATACGGCGTATACGGCGTATACACCGTACCACGGTAGAACACATCACTGACTGTCTCCCTCTCAGCCTCCTTACTGTCTGTCTCAGTCCTACACTGTCTCCCTCTCAGCTTCCCTATTGCCTGTCTCTTCTACACTGTCTTGCAGCTTTCCACTGTCTGTCTCCACTACACTGTCTCCCTCTCAGCTGTCCTACTGCATGTCACAGTGTTGGCCTTTCTACAATGGTGGTTACCCAGTGAATGTTGAACTGATTTAAAAACCCTTTGAATACAGCACTACACAGGCTGGCCTCAATTTACATTTCCGAATTACTGCATCACCTTGACAATGTGAGATCTCTCAGGTCTTCTGAACAAGGCCTACTGGCTGTCCCGAAAACTAGGCTAAATACTAAGGGTGACCGTGTCTTTGCAGTGGTAGCTCCCACTCTCTGGAACAGTCTCTCCACTTAATCATAAAAACGCAGAGTCAGTGGCAGTGTATTGTTTTAAGAAGTTGTTAAAAACTCAATTGTTTCCTAAGCACTTTGGGTTGCCATCTGTGCAGTTTGTATTATGTTGCTTTGTTTTAAACTCTTTATTCTTTAGTATAACTATTTATGTAAAAAAAAATGTACTTTGTAACGCTTGTTTTGAAAGGTCTTTTATAAATAAAGTTTACTTTTTTACTACTTTTTTACTACTTATTCTCCTCTGATTAAGCAACAAACAAACAGGGAGGTGTTTACTTACGGAGGAGACGAAGTTGGAGGCGGTGGTGGTCACAGTGGCTCGGGTGGAGGAAGAGGAGTACCTGAGGGCTTTGGCGAGGAAGGTCCACATCACAGCGTTGCAGGTGAAGAGCAGGCCGCCGCACAGCAGCCTCAGCGGGATGTGGAGCTGGAAAAGACCAGGGACACAGTCAGGCCTGTCACCATCGTCAAGTTTTACTTGATGATTAATTGTCGCACAAATAATAGCGATTAAAGATTTCATTGTGTTTTTAAATTGAACATTGGAACATAAGAAATACATTTCTGTTTGGCTTTTAGGCTTTGTAAACAAACATTGCACAGGGTAGATATGACAAATAACTTAAATATACAAAGAAATTACTGATCTGCTATTTCCCCTATTCTTGAAAATGCTTGAAAATGTATGAACATTTTTCAACATGGAAACGATTGTGACGATTATACAAAATAATTGTGATTATCCCAAATAATTGTGATTAGATGATTATATCATAATTGTGAAAGGCCTGGGGATGTGATCACTTATGATAATTGATTAATCACTGGTCCCCAAGGCACGTTCACAACCAGCTATCGATATGTCGTCAACTGTCTTGTCATAATCAATCAACACAGTAAGGGTGTGTCATTAATAACATCTCAAGACTGCTTTCTAGAAATAACAAATTTGTTGCAGAAGGAAAGTGTTTCAAGGGTATCTGGGGGTGCGTTGCTTTGATTTACTTTGCCGTCCTTAATTTAGTTTTGAAATCATCACAAACATAATGAACAGGCTAAGACTGTACTTTTCATTAACATCATGAATATCAACATATTTAACTGATCAATTGAGATTCTTGTTTCGTTCATGCACCTCAATGTTCCCAGATTTCCCCAGATAAGCGGGTGAGTTACAAAGAACATGCAAGACATTCTTACTTTAAAGATGACAAGAGTAGCTATAGGCTATTTGCATAGGCTACTCTTATAGGTGAGATGTATGGTCAATATGTTCAAATATATGTGGAGGTCCATGCATTATTGTAATCTGAAATCCGACCATAACACAAACGGCTTCCACAGCACGTGTCGTGCTTGAAGGTCATTCAAGAAATCAGACACTAGCCTATTAAACAAAACTGCCCGTGAGCCATATTTCTATTTTTGTCTAATGCACATTCTTATTCACATCAACACAACCTCACTAATACAAGTCGTACAGTCCCTAGATGCAATCATTAGGCTACTACAGTATATGACTTCGATGCCTCCGTGATGCTACTGTTGGGGTGCTGATGCTGAGAGCTGGAATCAGGAGGAGGAGAGATGCGCTATTGCTGAAAGAAACCCCCTACAGTAACTTGTGGGGAAGGATACAAGAACGCTCGCCCCAAAACACGCTCGCCCCCCGGCTAAATCCGGCGACCTCGGAACGGTCGTCACCAGGTATTCCTAAACGTAACCTCAGTGAAACTATGCCTAAAAAAACTAACCTTATTCCTAAACGTAACCTCAGTAAAACTATGCCTAAACATAGCCTATCCCTAACCTTAACCTCAGTCAAACGAATACAAGAACCGCTGCTGGCGAGCGGTCCGCGAAATAAAGGGGGGGGCGACTGTGTTTTGGGGCGATCTTTCGGTTACCATGACCGAACAGCTCTCCTGCGGATTCGGGTGCACTTATTATACTGACACTAGTACATTATTCAAAAGCCATTCGAGAATCCCTGGCGTTTTTAAATACCTGGAACGCATCTGTGTCACTTTAGATTTCTTTAGGCTATTCAAAAATAGCAGATATACAAGCTCATAGCGCGGCACCGAGTGCCGCGCTATGAACTTGTAGATCTGCTATTTTTGAAAAATCGAGGGGAAAAAAATGAGGGTTTTTTTTCCAATTTTTTTTTAGGATTTAGAAGACATTTCTAGAATCTTCTCAGGTCTTAATGGGTTAAATTATTCAGAGCCCGTTTAAACTGCATGCCGATGCGATGCCTCACCCACCCAGTCACACGCCGTGGTCTCGCCCGCCTGTCTGAATTTCCGCTGCTCTCCCCACGTCCGGAGCCCGGTCTCGCAGACCCCCTTCAGGTAGTCCGCTCCCAGGGACAGCTTGGCCGAGGAGGACGCCACGGCGCCCAGGAAGCCCGCCAGCAATGCATAGAAGACACCGGGGAGCATGTTGACGAACAGGAACCGAGGCGCTTGTTCTCTCTAATCCATCATCATCATCATCATCATCATCATCATCATCATCACATCTCTGACTGCTACAGCCTGTCTGTGTGTCACCCCCCAACACGCTCTGCTCAGCGTTGCCAGGTTTTGCGAGAGAAATAAGCAGTGGTGTAAAGTAACTAAGTACATTTACTTAAGTACTGTACTTAAGTACAATTTTGAGGTATTTGTACTTTACTTGAGTATTTCCAATTTCCAATACTTTTACTTCTACTCCACTACATCTCAGAGGCAAATATTGTACTTTTACTCCACTACATTTATTTGAAAACTTTAGTTACTTGTCACTTTTCAGATATAAATTATTACATTATAAAACATACATTAACCACTTTAGCCCTATTTTATACATAGTCTATTTGAAAATAGCCGATCTACAAGCTCACAACGCGTCGCAGCGCGACGCGTTGTGAGCTTGTAGATCTGCTATTTTCTAATATTTAGTACTTTTACTTTTGATACTTTAAGTACATTTTGATGCCAATACTTTTGTACTTTTACTCAAGTAAATTTTGAATTCTGGACTTTTACTTGTAACAGAGTATTTTCATATTGCAGTATTGGTACTTTTACTTAAGTAAAGAATTTGAGTACTTTTTCCACCACTGGAAATAAGCAGCCGGGTCTAGGAAAACAAGCCCAAAAGAAGCAACATGAGCACTTTTAAACCTGCATTGGCTATTTCGGCTATATTTGGAAAATAGCCAATCTACAATCTCACTGCGTTGTTAGTTTGTAGATTTTCTATTTTCAAAAACTCTTGCAATAAAATGTGGAATTTGTTGAATTTTGTTGTTGAAACATTCTAACAACACAACAAATGCTCCCTGGCACCACTGAACCAGAACCACTGGTTTAAATAATGATTGAACATTTTGGAAACAACTTAACAAGTCCCCAAAAAACGCAGCCCGCAACTGCCAATTTTTACAAGCAAAGACAAGCCAAAGTCGCTTATAATAAGCGGACATGGCAACACTGACAGTCACACCAATCAAAACCACGCTCGCTGGACAAACCTCGAAGTGTGCAGTGGTTGGACAGGATATTTCCCTCTTAGCATTATGGGACATGTAGTTCTATATTGAGGTACTAATGTTCAGGTCTGTTGCTGTTTGGAAACAGATTAGATCAGTTTACAGATTGGATACCAAAAGAACAAAGATGGGGGGAAAAATACGAACAGATGGTAGCTCAGTCACAACGTAGGCCACTGTAGATAACCATGTATTTGAGGAGAGGCCTTAATGGGCCCATAAGATATTTTAAATAATTTAGGCGAATGGAGAAAAGCAGACTTTGCTGATGAAAACGTAACAGAAGATTTGCCTATACTGCTTTTTTTTGGTCCCTTGAACTCCATCCATAGCTTTGTTAATGCCGGATGGAGTAGAAGATCAATGCTAATGTAATGTCCTTGAATGGAGCCAAGTGGCGGAGCCGCAGAGTAGTCGACTGTACTACTGCATCAAGTGCATTGTGTGACTGCCTGAATCAGACTACTGGAAACCCAATGACTGGATCTGTCTGGCTTCAGATTGAATATTGATGGACTGCAATATAAGGCTCATTTCACAAAAAAAAGCACACACACACACACACACACACACACACACACACACACACACACACACACACACACACACACACACACACACACACACACACACACACACACACACACACACACACACACACACACTGAACTGAAAACCAGACTCTTATTGTTCTCATTAGAAGAGTGGCTATATGGTGACATAAAACTATGAGCATTAGATGCACTAAAACAAATGATTAATGGAACAGATGTTATGTGGATGGATGCAGATCTCTATCTTTTCATCAGACATATTAATTAACCACATGAACCCTATATTGTCCCTATTCTAGTTGGCATGTCATAATAGGCGAACATTCAGCGAAAAATTGAAGATCTACAAGCTTGCGAAGTTGCGATGCATTGTGAGCTTGTAGATTGACTATTTCGCCAAAGAGATTTGGTTTAGAGGGAAAAAATAAGGTTAAATAAGCATCTGGTGAGAGATGGTGAGAAGAGGAATAGCTAAATCCAGTTTTAGTCCAATCATTATAATATTCTTAATTAAAAGTTTCTGTCCTAAATAAGATGAATGTCACGTCAAACATCGACTTCGAATTCAATTCAAGTCATGAAACTTTTTGAAAGATGTTCGTGAAATGTTATTTTTTACATGTCTATACCTCCACCCCCTCCCAACATTTAGGGAATGAACCTTCCATTTTCTCCACAAGGCTGTACTGTATACTGTTTCAACAAACCTACAGTAAATCTATTTGAATCCAATCTAAACTTCACCATTACAGTGAACCTAAATCCACAGTACTTCTGCATGATAGAAATGCTGTTATCAGCCTACTTCAACCTCAGTGCAAACATTAATGTGTGTGCCCTGCATGTCATTCCTGGCCAGCAGATGTCTCTGATGTTCTGTAGATAAACAGCATGTCCATCACAGAGTCACATCACATATCAGTGTTGATTGATCTGTTTTCAGCACAGGTGACCTGTGACCTGAGTCTCAACCTACAGTACGTGATTTCTTAACGGAAACACAATCAGATTTTACTTAACAGCCAGTGGTCTGTACTGTTCTGTTGACATTTGGACAACTCAGAAACAGCAAATCAATGTTATATAAAATATATAATATCTATACAGGCCTGTCAGAAAGCTATTCCCTCATTACTGTGTGGATCATATACATCCATAATTATGTTTCACTGTGGTCACTCTGAAACAATCCTTAAAAAGAATCGTCATTGTCATATTGATCCGCTATTGACCTGTTGTCTTTCAAAAATGTCTCCTGGAAGACAAATGTCGCATTCCAGAGGATTAATTAGTCATTATATACTCATTTAGACGGAGCAGCCTGAGGGCCTGTAATGCCTGTAATGAGCCTGAGCGGGTTTGACTAACAGAGGTGTCAAGTCAGAGTTCTAGTCCTCCATCTCATGTTCATTGAGAGATAATTGAGTCTGCAGAGAGCAAGTGACACTTTTCACAGCCATTTGGCATCTGCATCAACCAGTTCTGTCATTCCTTCTCATTTTTAGTTCCCTACAGATGAGATTTTTTGGGAAGACAGTTCTCAAAGTGAAGAGCTCATTAGTATAAATACAGCAGTGGCTCAGGAGGGTTGAGTTGAGTTGCAGCTTGGAAATCTGAAGGTTCCAACTTCGATATGGCTCCTCCTGGCTTAGCGTCAAAGTGTCCTTGAGCAAGACCCTTATACCCTTACTCCTAACTGCTTGTGATGAGCAGGTTAGTGCCTTGCGTGTGTAGAGAGTGGCCCAGAGCATCTGACTGAAGACCAAAAGCCTAATAACTTCCCCCAGCCAAGGGAGGACTTTTCCTCTCTGGCATTGCTGTGTGTTTGAATGGGTGAATGTTATACACACTGTAATTGGATAAAGGCACAATATAAGTGCACCTAGAACCAGCTCTTACCACAGAATGATGAATGGATAGATTGGTTAATCTATTCTTCTTTTAACACTGTTTTCTATGTCACTATGATGTATGGTACCAGAACGATGGTTTGTGTGCTGCATTTGCCATTCAGTTGTGTCTCTCTTGGAATATCACAGCTTTTTAAATGACGGTTACAGATCCAGGCTCAAAACGCAGCACAATATCAGAGGAGGTTGAGCAACGTGGATTTACTAACTTCTTGTCATTAGGGTCACATAGATGATATTTCCAGATGGTGAAGACAGGCCCATCTGCTCTCATTTGAAGATGTAGCCTACTCACTGGTTTTCAGAGCAGACAACTGCAGACAGGCTGGGTGTGAACTGTCCATCGTTTAGATCAGAGGCATAACCTTTTCTGGATCAGGGCCCGCTTGAAAATCTCAAAAGCATTTGCGGTCCACCCCTCTGACCACTTAACACGGCAGCCTTTCAGCTGCCATGTTGTGGTCAGATGGGTGGGCCGCGTGCATTTTCAGAGCAGGTTTATTTTAAAGATCAATCAATAGATTTTGTTCCGGGTTGGAATCGCTGCCTTGATGAATAGAACATGGTCCTAGTGCTGTAGTGCGTGCAGGAGTATAGGGCATGAGTGAACATGATAATATTCAATATTCACTCATTTACACACATTCTGACATGTTTAAAGAATCCCACTTTGTCTTGCTTTTTTCTTCCTCTTTCTCTTTGTTTGTCTTACACTTTCTCTATCATTCTCTGTCTTTTAGACACACACACACACGCACACACGCACACACGCACACGCACACACACACACACACACACACACACACACACACACACACACACACACACACACACACACACACACACACACACACACACAGTGCTGACCTTGTCAGTATGCTGGGTCAATAACCCTGTTCAGTCCATTAGGTACTTATTGGTTAGTGTGTTGTGAATCATGCTGTTTGTGTGAACATCCAGCAGCTTTGGAAGACAAAGCCTCACCAGATGCCATATGGGCAAAACAATTCTGCAACTCTTTTGTCCTGATTTGACCTTTAAATTGAGTTGTACTGACTTTTGGAGCGCATCATGTTTTGTTCCTTTTTACCAAAATAAATGTAACTACTATATGATGAAACATTTCTTCAGACAGCAGAGAGAGAGAGAGAGAGAGAGAGAGAGAGAGTACACAATATGGAGCCATTTTGTTAGCAGACAGTGCATAGTAAGTAGATAAAATGTTCTCAAAACAAAACACTACAGTTAATCTCTGTTCATGTTGCCAAGAACAATTAGATCAAGTCTAATCTGATCCAGCTGTTCTCTTTAAATCCAGCATCAGGTCAACCTGTCTGTTTGTCCACTGAAACTGGCATTTACTCATTACTTAGGGAAGAGAGGCAGAGTGAAATATTATAATGTAATTAGATTAATAATATAATTTAATCCTAATTATGTACACTGTAAAAAGTGGGACTTGGCTGAATTAATATTTAGTAATTAAATATTAGTAAACAACATAATAAAAAGGACTGTGTGCAGTTTGTAATTAAATTGAGCTGAATTAAACTATTCATTTTTGTAGTGAATCACTGAGTAGAATTGTATGTTTCAGTAATTTCAAATATGCCGAAAACATGCACGTTTTACTCATATGGGAAAAGCTGATTTCATCCCATTTTAATTATATTATATAATTATATATTATATATTATATTAATTTTGTTAAAATTCGCTCAGATAATTAGTAAAAAATATTCAATTTCAAACAAATAGTACGTATAAGTCAATTTCAAACAAATAATTGGTATAATTAGTAAAAAAAAACGAAAAACTATATTCACCAAATATCTAGTAAATATAACTTTTCCTGAGCTTGAATTCTCTTTTATCATCAGCCTAGACTTACACAAACATCACTGTTCACAGGGGGATACAAGTCCAGAGATGGAGATTGGAACAAAACTCATAAAATAAATAGGAAGCCAGTGTAAGGAGGAAAAAATTATGTGATATAATGCTTTCTTTCTTGAGTTCCAGTTACAAGTCAAGCAGCTGAGCTGAGTTCTGGACCAATTTCACACTAAAGAGATTTTTCTCTAATAGTCTAAATAGAAAGTATGAATAAAGTCAGAGAAAGGTAATAACATGAACTAACTATTGACCTAACTATTACCTATAACTTCCTCCTGCTTGAATATAACTGCATTTTTTTAACTGAGGATGTTGTGCAAATGTAGTGAAAGTAGCATATTTACAAGCTCATATTGTAGATATGCAATTTCTTCTATTTTCATTTTTTTTAAATGTTAACTTTTGCCTATACCCAAAAAAAGGGAAGCCATGTTGAAAGTAGACAACATTAAAGGCCCTGATTCTCCAGATGCTATATGAACCTCTATTAGGATGGTTGTATGTGTGAGTCCCTGGACTCGGTCTCAAGCAGCTTTTTGAAGCATGACGTTTCTCCTTCTCTTTCTGTTGTGCTTGTGATTGGGTCTGGTTGTAGAATCTATTACACGTAATACACGAGGCGAGCAGCAGGGGGGTGTGCATCCCACCTAGGCCCCATCCTCTGTGGGGGAGGATGGGTTTTCTCAAAACCCACTACTTGAATCGCTCATCATACCACACAGGCTTCCTGCGATGGGAAGCACACACCAGCAGGCATACCATCGCAGCCAGTGTTGCAATGCTGAATTGGAACGTGGTTGCACTCCATCTTAATGACGTGACGCTCACGTCGCTTAACACCTACACTACAGGTCACACAATGGACAATTGATATGCATCTAGGCTCATTCCTATGTTAATTCACCTGGTGTGAGTCGGGAGCCTTTGTAAGCTTTGTTCGAGGTGTGAATTTAAAGTTGTTTTGAATCTATGCATGTGCCTGGCGCGTGCTCCTGGTCAAATAGGTTCCTGCACGGCGTGCAAGGCCGTCCTATGAGCAATGCAACCCTGATCGCAGCACATCAACACCATTAGGATGGAGTACCACACCTGCTCCCCTCAGACTATAGTGAACAAAAAACCTTTACTGTCTAAAAGATGAAGGGTAGAGTGGCCCTTTCCAGTGCCCCCAACCTTTGAGATTGAGGATCACAACACAATAACACGCATAGAGCTCTCCTTGGTGTGTTTAAATGCTTCAGGACATTTGCCAACATGTCCCTATAGATCCTGCAGCATGGGTGGAGATGTCTACTACCCCTTTCCGCAGGGCTGGGACTACCAGGTCTTCCAGATAGTCAATGATACAAATGAATGGTTTTTCATTGCAACTGCAAAGAAAAGTCCCATATTCAAACCTACTGCCCGAACACTGTTGATGTGTTCACACAATGGTGGGCCATAGGCTCCTAGAGACTTACTGTATGTCTGTTGTCAAAACATCTGTAGTCCATAGTCCAACATCTGTAGTCCCCATGAGGTTGAGCCAATCTATACAGATTATAATCTGATTTATTGCCAGGCAGGCATAGAGATTTGTCAGTGACCCAAAAATGGGTTACTGCCAGTTTATGTCTTCTATTCCATGCTCTACAGGTTTGAATTTAAGGCTTGTAGTTTATTTCAGGTGCACAGGATTAGTACACCCATCAGTGAGAATGCATTCTCTGGCCAGTTAGAGGAGCATTCAGTCTTTATTATGAGATGAGGAGCATAATGTTACCTTGAAACTTGAGCCCGTCCACCCTCCTCCACATTCCTGAACAAATTCACAACAGTAAAATCCTGTGTTAGTTTAACACTGAGTGTAAAAAAAAAAAGGTGTATAACAAGCATTTCGATATGTGTTATACAACTAAATATTCATCCACAACTAATTCACTTATCTCAAGTATCAGCCTGTGTCTTGAATATTCAGCCACTGTTAGCCCTAAAGCCGCCAAAGACAAGCTACAACCTGCCGTAACTCACCAAGGTGTCAACTGGATTCAGGTCCCCAGAGGTTTCATTCACATGAATCAAAGTCTTATTCCTCAATGATCAGATCAGTAAGGCTGGCTGATGATCAAGTTATAAAATGTCAGAGGATCAAGGTCAGCTACCAGGTTCTCTTTGTGATAAGTTTAATCACATGAAGCCTGGTAGTAGAGTCCTTACGCTGAGGGAGAACATTTATCAAATCTACAAGCTCAAAATGACGTCCATCTATCCTCACTCTACAAATGTGCCTCAAGAACTAATAATGTCTGTCAGACTGAGATTTTCTGCCATTTGAAAAACACATTTTCTGTCTGTAATGTCAAAAGGGCTTGGCTCTGCACATAAATAGACCTAAGTCAACAACCGTCGGGGCCAATCATCACAAAACTTACAAGATATGTCTACAGAAGTATCTAGAACAGAACCTGAAAATGTTATCCAAACCGTGTGTGTGTGTGTGTGTGTGTGTGTGTGTGTGTGTGTGTGTGTGTGTGTGTGTGTGTGTGTGTGTGTGTGTGTGTGTGTGTGTGTGTGTGTGTGTGTGTGTGTGTGTGTGTGTGTGTGTGTGTGTGTGTGTGTGTGTGTGTGTGTGTGTGTGTGTGTGGAGAAAATTACACAAAAGTCACACTGCTGCACATCAGTGAGATGCCTGATGGAATGTGACCACACTAGAATCCGTTTCCTTAAAAAAATACATCCAAAGACGCATGGTATGGTAGCACTCACCAACTTTGAGAAAGGTTTTGGCCATCAAACAAAACTCAAAAATCAATTTCCTTCATTCTTTCAAGCAGTGGTGGAAAAAGTACTACATTTTTTCACTTAAGTAAAAGTATCAATACTGCGATGTAGAAATACTCTGTTACAAGTAAAAGTCCGGAATTCAACATTTACTTGAGTAAAAGTACAAAAGTATCGGCATCAAATTATACTTGAAGTACCAAAAGTAAAAGTACTCATTGTGCAGAATGTCCCAAGTTCAAAATGTATAAAAAATCTTTTGAAAATAGCCAATCTACAAGCTCATCGCGACGCATTGTGAGCTTGTAGATCTGCTGTTTTCAAATGGCCGAAATATATATATACGGCTGAAGTGGTTAGTGTGTTTTGTAATAATAATCAAAATCTACAAAGTAACTAGTAACTCAAGTTTTCATATAATCCTAGTGGAGTAAAAGTACAATATTTTCCTATGAGATGTAGAAGAAAATGTAAATACTGAAGAAAGTTGTACAGTATAGAGTAAATGTACTTAGTAACTTTCTACCACTCCTTTCAAGACACCCTGTGATTAAGTGATAGACAGATTTGTTCTGACAGGTTATTCTGAGGAGCAAACCCGCAGAACACACCTTCCTGCCAGTTATTGATACATGCTACATTATGGAAATTGTGGAAGTCAGACTCAGTAATAAGATACATCAAGAAAGACTTGCAGACCAAGAGGCTATTCTTTTGAAGCTATGTCTTTGATTGTTTACTTCGAGGCTGAGCCTGACAGCCAATTACCTTTGAATGACAGCCAATCAGAACACAAAATGCAAATGTACGTGCGTAGCACAAGAGAGAAACTTGTTTTTCTCAAATTCCCACGCTTTATACATTTTTATTTTCCCAGACTTGTGGCATGAATGTGACACTGAAACAAAATGATGAGGTGCCGCAATTGCACAAGCTGTCAGCTTTAAAAGATTGGATTAACACTGGTTGGGTTAACAGGTTATGATAAAATATTTTAATGATATTTAATAGGCTAAGATCATAGAAAATGTTAATTCAAATGTTATGTGTGTTTCATTGGACTGCATGAGGACCCCATACACATGTAAAATGTGATGTAATTATTCACCAGACAATTTTCTTGTTTTTTCTTTAACTTTTGCATAGACAAAATCTGCAGGTTTCTTTTTGCATTTCCAACCACCTAATTCATTTGAGATTTCAGGTCATACAAATTGCGGATGTGTACCTCACTACAGGCTCAGTTCCTCATCTCAATCAAGGAAGCTGATGAAAGGAAGGGACGCGCTGGATGCCGGGGATGCGCCATGACACTCATGGGTGGCAAACCTCGCACCGGAAGTTTTATGAAATACATTGCAGTGAATGGAGCCGGCTGGACCAGCTCATGAACAAACATTATTTCTGAACGATTGCGACCTTTGTCATATAATCGGTTCAGGAACATAAAAGAAGACATATTACAGGTTGTTTTCTAATTACTTGCTTTTCGATGTGCACACTACATCATTTTATTGAGGCATCTAAACAGCGGCAGGTATCGTTTCTGTCTCAAAGGTATCGCGAGATTTGGTTGCTAGACAGGAAATGGTGGACAGATACTTGACACGTTCAGAAACGTACTTTGTGCTCTTTAGATACCTCTATAAAATTATACAGTGTACACATCGAAAAGCAACACAGCAGAAAACAATGTGTGATATGTCTTCTTTTATTTTCCTGAGTGAGTATTTTATAAAGGTCTCAATCGTTCAGAAATAGTGTTTCTGAACGATAGTGTTCATAAGCTGTCCAGCCGGCTCTCATAGACTCCGATGTTATTTCACCAAACTTCCGGTGTAAAGGTCCTTACACACCGGGGCGAATTCTTCATGCGAATAAATACGTTTTTTTTTAAAACCTTATAAAGTCAATGCAAGCGTCCACATCAGTTTCGCGAAGCGAAAAAGCGTCTTTTAATTATTCGGAACGAGTCCGAATTTTGCGTATATTCGCATATTCGCCGGTGTGTAAGGACCTTTAGTCTGCCACCCAGTGTGACGAATCTGCCGGCTGGAATTGCTGAAAATGAAAATGACGTCGGTGTCCCTTCCTTATAAATAAGCCTCCTTGATCTCAATATGACACCTCTGCTCTACCCTGTACACCCAAGGTACATACATAGTAAAGGACCAAGCTCCATCATCAACTTGGCTTTTACAGATAGCTAGAAATGTTCTTTTCGTGCTGAGTCTGCCCTGCAGACTGCAGATATTAACAATAGTAGGGAATCCTGAGGTCTGACCCCAGCAATATATCTACGAGTATCTCAGGGTATAGATGAATAGCTGAATTAAATCATCTCCTTCTGGTCTGTCATTGGTCAATGTTCAAACAGGCTGCTATCAGAAATGGAAACAATATTTCATGAAACTTGTTGGGAATGATCAGTAGGCTGCGCCGAAGAAATTATATAACTTTTGGGTTGAAAGGGTCATAAGTCAAGGTAACATCAAGGTCAAGATCAAGAACAGATCAGTAGGCTGCCTTTTGGGTGATACACTTTTGAGTCGAAAAGGTTCAAAGGTCAAGGTCACAATCAAAAGATGTAGTACAAATTATGTTTGTGTGGGCAGGGTTTGTTTAATGTACATTTGTTGATTAGACCTTCAAATTTTAAGTTCATTCTAAAGGCCACAAAGTAAAATCCTCAGTGTTAATTTAACCCTGGGTTCAAATAAAATGAACAGAGGTTTTTGCTGTGCCACTGAACAAAATTGGAATGTTCTCTCATAATGAAATGCAGCTGACCCTAGCATGAATTTAAGCAAATGCTTTTTAACAAATCATTGATTCTCTCCCACCTGCTTATATTTGCCTGTCCTTTCGTAATAATCCTTGCTTTGTGGCTCAAAAGATAAGCAGCAGGAATATTTGCTGCTGAGATTCATCAAGGCATTGATTCAGTGGCTCAGCACAATATCAACATCCTGATAATGTTATTCTCAGTCCATTGAGCAGATGAACCCTATCGTCCCTATTCTGGGGCTAACATTTGACAAGAATAGCAGATCTACAAGCTCACAACACTTTGTTTGTAGAGGGAAAAGTGGACCTGGAATAGAGCTCAGGGGGACCCCGGACAACAAAGTATATAGGATTTAAGTGGTTAATATTTAATATACCGTATCTTTCTTATGGATGACCTGATTAACTCATTCACTGCCACAATTATTGCTGGCCGCGTTTGCCCACTGCCAGAGATTTTTCATTGAAAAAAAAAAGTACTCAGGAGCCGAGATACAGAATTTTTAAGTTTTAAGTTAACAAGGAAGTGGATGGGAGTCTAGATCTTTAAACAATCATATCTCCTTGGTCTTTGGGTCAAATTTGAAAAAAAAACTAAATTTGAAAAAAATAAAATTACGTTTTTTACGTCAGTGGCAGGATTGGTAAACGGGACAAATTACGTTTTCTACGTCAGTGGCAGTGAATCACACACGCACACACACACACACACACACACACACACACACACACACACACACACAGTGTGTGTGTGTGTGTGTGTGTGTGTGTGTGTGGCAGGATTGGTAAACGGGACAAATTACGTTTTTTACGTCAGTGGCAGTGAATCACACACACACGCACCCACACACACACACACAGTGTGTGTGTGTGTGTGTGTGTGTGTGTGTGTGTGTGTGTGTGTGTGTGTGTGTGTGTGTGTGTGTGTGTGCGTGCGTGCGTGCGTGCGTGCGTGCGTGCGTGCGTGCGTGCGTGTGTACACATTGCTGATAATTGATTGATTATGAATGATTATAGTAACTTTAAGCATTACTACCTCAAATGGATCCATTATAGAAAGGGTTACTGAATACAAGTACCTTGGAATATGGCTTGATGACAAATTCACTTTTAAATGCCATATACACAATCTTGCCTGTAAACTAAGGCAAAATATTGGCTTTTTCTACAGGAACAGAGCTATGGCATGTAGGAAAAGGGTTATTGAAGTCTTTCTTTCTGTGTTGGACTATGGACATGTCATTTATGGGAATGCTGCTCCTTCTGTCCTCAAGCCCGTGGATATAGTTTATCATTCTGCTCTGCGATTTGTATCTGGTGAGCATTATAGGACTCATCACTGCATCCTGATGATAGAGTCGGTTGGCCTTCCTTGGCAGACAGGCGAAAAACAAACACTGGTACCTGTTTATTTTTAAGGCAATTGATGGGACTTTACCATTGTATATTAAATCTCTGCTGGATTGGAACCCTGTAACATATAGGACACGCTCCTCCAGTGACTGGCTCACGCTAAAGGTCCCCAAAGTAAAGACTGAACTGTTTTAGTGGCCCAACCACTTGGAATGACCTACAGCATAAATTTAAGATCTGTTCCCCCATAACATATGGTCAATTTCAATCTTTGATTGCTGACCTATAGCCACAAGTCTCTGCAACTGCTTTTAAATTTGTGTTGTATCACACGAAAGGGGAACATTTCTGTTTTGTTTTGTTTTATCATTTGTTTTATCATTGAATATTGATGTGAAAATGAAAATGAATTTGTACTGTGATGTATCTCGACGACACTGAAAACCTCAACCTCAATGTCCTTCGAGAATAAATAAAGGTTTGAAATGAAATGAATTATGTCCTTATGATTCCTGTGCTCTCTCTAGGTCGCCCTCACATTTCCAGTCATCTCCAGTACTTTCCGCGCCCCTGTATCTTTCTTTAGTCCATCCACGTAGGTAGGTGGGACGCCTTTGTGATCGATGTCCATGTGTTGGCTCCCACAGTGCAGCGTGCTGGCTGGGAGCTCCCGGTGTCTGTGGCAGTGATTGACCAGCCTCACCCTTGGTCACCCCCATCAGTGCTGGACAGTAACGAAGAACATTTACGTGAGTACTGTTATGTACATACATATGAGTACTTTGTCCACCACTGCCCCCATACAGATGCTTGTTGGTAACGTGCTCATCCTGGTTGATGTAACATTCTGGTCTCGCAGTAGCACCCATCCAGGGACTTCTGCAGGGCAGGTTTCAAGGTGCAGCATTCACAACCATTTAGCAGAAAGGACTTACAATCACAGAGAAGCTTGATATGTCTGGGAGGTTGGAATTTCCACACACTGGCCTTGCCATTTAGAGCCCCCTTGCCTCCATTGCCATTTGTGGTCCCCACCTTGGCTCGTATACTTGTACTGTATAGGCTACCCTTGTACTTTTGCTCAGAGCTCTTCAGTAATACATTTATTTTGATTGGACATGCCATACTTACTAGCTGCTATGCTTTAAAGTAGTCACTAGACAAAAGTGAAGTATTTAAGCAACCACTTAACAAAAAAGCTACCATCTCTTGTGCTAAGCAGGCCTAATTATTCACTCTTCATTGCCTTTGAATGATATTAGAAACCCTGTGCTTGTGTTTGTCAATCTATCAAAGCAGTTAAAGGTCTCTTTTGATTTTGATTAATTCATGACAGCCCAGTTTTCTTTCTGGGGACACAGACAAATGTGTTTTTCAACTTATAGGCTATCTTATGATTTTTGTATTTTATTGCATTTTAATATGTAATAGTTGTGTTTCTATCTGTTGTATAGGCTACTGTATGTCAGAGTGCCAAAGGGAAATGTCCATTTTATGTCAAATATAATGGATAATAATTGTTGTCTATCTTTTATTATTATATCTTTATTCACATAGTAGGCCTACCTATGTTTCTTTTTTTTTGGGGGGGGGGGGGGAAGTCTTGTGAATATGAAGACTTAAGAGTCTCTATGTCTTCATATTCACCAGACTTCCCCCAAAATAATTAGCAGATTGTGTGCACTAAATAATGGTCTCTATGTCTTCATATTCACCAGACTTCCCCCAAAAGAATTAGCAGATTGTGTGCACTAAATAATGGACTAATTTCGTTGATTGTTGGTAAATATGGTAGCCTAATTTGAACACGTGCAGCAGTACCTCAGCTGATTAAGCCGCAGCTGGTGCAGTTTTGATGCTGTTCAGTTTGGGGGATGTTTTTGTGGCGACGTATCTATAATAATAGTAAGATAATGATAATAATAATCATGATAAATATTTGATATTCTAATATCCGGGGGATGGCCAAGAGCGGAGTGGGAGTGCCTGAGCTGTGTGTGTGTGCTGTGCTGCTCAGCTCTCCTCCTTACAGGAGAAAACGCTGAAGTGACACGACCGACCGCAGTAACGGAAGAACAAGTCCTTGACAGACAAACGGGGGAACATGCCAGCGCTGTCACGCATCGAGAGACGCTCAGACCACAGTAGGAACATGGATTCTACATATTTCATGCTCCTGATTTAGGTCAGGCAGACGCACAAACACGCACGCCGCGCACACACACGCCGCCCCTGTTTACCACTTATGCGCTTGTGAGAAAAATCTTCGTGCCTTTTGCTGCTCCATCCACGCTGTCCCGTCTCCAGACAGAATGGACAAGGCGCTCTGCAGCAGTCCGCATCCCGGGACCAACAACAACCCCAGCCCCGGGTCCGTGTCCTCGGAAAGAGACCGGGGGAACCCCGCATGGAAGGTCGCCAGCAGCAGGACCCCCGGGTCTCACAGTCCCGGATCAGCCTCCCTCGGAGCAGTAGCAGGGGGTCGTGGGACTGTGTCGTTGGGGAACAGCATGAATCTGCAGCAAGCGCACAAACGTCAGCTGGAAGGAGTGCTGAGCAAATACACCAATCTGATTCAAGGCTGGCAGAACAGGTAAGCAGTGGAACGAGTAGCCAGCTGGTCCAGAGCGTTAGTGAGTTCTCTCTAACGCCCGCTGCTCTGCTCGCAGACCGAAAATTCCACTGCCGTGCGAGGTCTCCGTCTTTAGTAATACAAAAAAACTAAACTACTTCGCTACTCACCGAAAGACAAAGGCTGTTTTGTCTTGTTGAAAGTCTATTCTCCAGGGTGGGAAGCCTGTCAGCACCCCACCTTCTCAGTATAATACACTTTTTGGGCAGAACATAAAATATACGTACATTATTGTATTTACTCGACTGCGCCCTCTACAGATCTGGTCAATGGTAATTTAGATTGACCAGATCTGTAGAGGGCGCAGTGGAGTAAATAAAATAATTTCCGTCTGGTGGACATGTATTATTTTCTGCCCAAAAAGTGTACCATATAGGGGAGGTGGGGTGCTGAGAGGCTTCCCACCCTGGAGAATAGACTTTCAATGACACAAAACGGCCTTTGTTTTGGTGATTAGCGAAGTAGTTTAGTTTTTTTTTTTTTTTTACTAAAGACAGAGACCTCGCACGGCAGTGTAATGTTCGGTCTATGAGCAGAGCACCGCGCCTGACAGAGCGTTAGAGAGAACTCACTAACGCTCTGAGCTATAGAACGAGCCGAGGAAACGACCACGTACACAGACAGACTACAGTACATCATATAGGCTACCGTCACGTCACATGAGATATATGCGTCGTGTTGTTATGATTTACCTCGTCCCCGTTGTACTTCTGACCACGTCACTTGACTTGTGTGTGTGTGTGAGCTCAGCTGTGAGGGGAGAGAGGAATCCATAGGCTACTGCACGAATTATTATTGTGGGCCCTCTACAGCAGTGGTTCTCAAACCTTTTCATGTCAAGGACCCCCAAATGATATGTATTTGGCTGCGGACCCCCATCTCAAAAATATGTTTTGCGAGGGACCCCCCAGAAGCAAAGATTTGAGTTTAAAATGTTTTCTTTACAAAAAAAAAAAAATATATTCAAAGATTTGTGCAAATGTACACGATTTTTCAAAAATAGCAGATCTACAAGCTTGTGTATATATATATATATATATATATATATATATATATATATATATATATATATTTTTTAGGTACTATAAAATATGATTAAAGTGGTTAAAATGATTGTGACGCTTTATTAACTAATGCTTGGGACCCCACTTTGAGAACCTCTGCTCTAGAGATCAGCCTTAAATGGCATTGGGATAGTATGTGATTCTGGTACTACTACTACTGCATTCTCTTATTGAAACGATATGTTATATTGCTCCTTGTGGAAACGTCTTGTATAGAAGTAGTTGACTACAGGACAGTTTCACCTGCATACATTATAGCAGTGCTTTGTTGTGCAGCTGTGGACCATGCATCATTTATACGTTTCCTGTTATATATAATTAAGTAAGTTATAAGTTATATTGCACAACCTTTGGATACATTCCAGTGTGTGTGTGTGTGTGTGTGTGTGTGTGTGTGTGTGTGTGTGTGTGTGTGTGTGTGTGTGTGTGTGTGTGTGTGTGTGTGTGTGTGTGTGTGTGTGTGTGTGTGTGTGTGTGTGTGTGTGTGTGTGTGTGTGTGTGTGGGGGGGGGGGGGGGGGTCTTGAAGTCTTATTTAGCAATGCTGAGATGACTGCAATGTCTGCCTGTTGATTTTGGACCAGCTGTGAAACATCTGGGCATCTGGGATAGTTTACAAAAGTGTTTATTGAGGTTTGGAGTCCTCATTGTTGCCATTTCCTGCCAGCCACCAAATGTAGCTAACATGAATGATACAAACTTTTGTGTGTCTTTGGAGGTCCAATGTTCAGTGTAAGCAAACAGCGTGTTGACAACAAATAAACAACATGGCACGTTGACCACAAATATTCACACACACACACACACACACACACACACACATGCACGCACAGTGTTGTGATCATTGCACTACTGCAGTGAAGCAGGCAGTATGCTGGAGTATACTGTACTGTCCGGGCAGGTGGCCAGTGTTTGTGTGTGTGTGTGCGCGCGTGCGTGTGTGTGTGCGTGCGTCTGCGTGCGTGTGGGGGTGATTGACAACCAGACAGCAAAAAACCTTCTGGCCTACTGTAGGTCTTCTGTGCTGTCTCACCTCCATGTAATAGTGCGCATTTAATTATGTTAATTATGTACATTATGTAGGCATAATTAATAGGATTGTTGCCATAGAAGCAAGCAGCCTTTATTTATTTATTTATTTATTTAATTACTTTTTAATTGAATTTGAAACCCTCTGCAGGTAGAATGGTCAAGACATTTACTATATAGAACGAAGAGGAGTGGAACACATTGATTCTGCGCCCTTAATGATCATGATTACTTGTAACGTTTTTATAGCGCTACACACCCATGAATATGTTAGCCTATCAAACAGGAATTTTATGTCCTTTGCGGCACACATGAGTACATACCACACAAATAGATACAACATACATTACAAAGGTGTTTTCTGTCTTGGTCTTGTCAGTGAGATTCTGGGTCAATCAGGATGTTGAGGCAAACGGAGTCGGTCAGTCGGAGACACCTTGAATTTCTAAGATAGAGGTGTTTTACATGAGCTCACAGGAAAAGTACACCCCACACACCCTATATACTTAATTGACCAGAGTCCCCCAGGGCTCTATAGTAGGCCCACTCCTTTTTTTTCCTGTAGTAAAATAGCCGATCTACAAGCTCACAATGCGCCGTGTTGTGATGCATCCTGAGCTTTTAATGTAGATCTGCTATTTCCGCCAAATGGTACGCTAGGTTTCATGTGGTTAAACACACAGCTTGGTGGTCAAGTAGTTATCTGACTAAAGCAGGGTTCGGACCAGGCCAGGGAGGCCCGCGCGACAAAGCCAATCTGTACTCCTAACAATAAATGCTATATTTATTTACAATTGCGTCTTGGTATCTCGACTAATAGGACATATCATAAGGAGAAGGACAATCATTGCGATGACTCTGCACACAGTCTAGTACAGTGGTTCTCAAACTTTTTCATGTCAAGGACCCCCAAAATTATATGTATTTGGCCACGGACCCCCATCTCAAAATATCTTGTTCCAGGGACCCCCAGAAGCAAAGATTTGAGTTTCAAATGTTCGCTTTCAAAAAACATATATTCAAAGGTTTGCACACATTTTAAATAGCAGATCTACAAGCTCATAGCGTGGCACTCGGTGCACGCTATGAGCTTGTAGATCTGGCATTTTTGAATAGCCAAAGTATAAAACGCTAAAGTGGTTAAAATTATTGTGATGCTATGTAAAGGCCCAATTCGTTATCCCCCCCCCCCAAGGATCCCTGAGGGTCCCCGGACCCCACTTTAAGGTCTAGTATTAATGTAGTAGTAACTAGTAATGGTCTAGTATACAAGACAGCAATGTTCAAATTGTTATTTGCCTTTGTTCTGACTGGTGCCTGTCGGCCGGAGCTGTTATCAACAGGTATAAATAAAATATCAATTTGTTATTTTTGTGTTGATAGAAGCAGTCCTGTTTTCAATCCCAAAGTGCTTATTGGTGACAGTCTGGCTTTTCCGTTCATTGGGTGCGATTGGCTCACATCCAGAATAAACATGTAGTCTAGTTCAGTCGTTCTCAAAGAGGGTTCCGGCCGGGGACCACCTGAGGGGGGGGGGGGGGGGGGGTGTTCCCAGCTAAATGATTGATAGTTTGGAGTGGACCAAATGGACCCTTACTTGTCTGTAGTGCTGAGAGTGTACACATGGAGCCAAATGGACCTTTATTGGTCCATTTGGCTCCATGTGTACTCTCTCAGAGAGTCATGTGGGTCTGTAGCCTAATGCATAGTAAACTGGGGGCCCTGGAATAAGTTTGAGAACCACTTGTCTAGTTAATGACAAGTTAACACTGCCTGAATGTAACTGGCCTTGTCTGTAGGAGTCAGGACTTGGGTTGAATGAAATCTGATCAAACAGTTTACACTAAGTGGGACAAAGCCACTTTATCAGTAGCTCATAAAATCAAATCAGGGAAGTAAACATACCTCTGTTTACTTGCTGCTGTTGTGTTACACAGTTTACAAGACTACTCAATAGTCTTTGAACTATTGAGTAGAATCTTGTAAAATCATGTTTCAGATTATCTTCTAGAATCTTTGCATTTTTGTGTGTGTGTGTGTGTGTGTGTCCGTGTGTCCGTGTGTCATTCTGTCATTTTGTGTACAGCTAATCTCTGAAACCGTTGGCTTGATCGCAGCGAAACTGTGCACACACACTCCCTGGATGCCAGAGCAGAACCTCTGCTCCAATTTTTTCACATGGGCCTTTTATAGCGCCACCAGGAGGCCGATTTGTGCAAAACACATTTTTGAACAGTACTCCTACAGATTTTGGCCAAAAATCCCCCAAATCGGTACACAGTATCTCTATAGTCATTAAAAGAAACGGCTCATTTCAGATTTTTCATATTCCATCCTGATTGGCAAAAATTGTCTTTCAAAGTTTGCAGGAGTACTCCGTTTCGAACAAAATGCCTCAAATCATGAACACAGCATGCAATTTCCGTGAAATTTTGCACACACATTCCCATTAGGCCGAGGAAGAAATGCCATTTGAAAATGTTCAAATCAGCCTCATGGTGGCGCTGTAACACGCCGATTCGTGTTTTTACCTATAACTGCACCGATCAGTGTAAAACTTTGTATGCACACTCTTTAGAGGTCAAGGAAAAACCTTTGCCCTGCATTTTTCACATTTGCCTTTATAGCGCCACCAGGAGGCAGACTTATGTAAAACATTTTTTTTTATATTACAGATTTTATCCAAATTTCACGCAAATCGGTAAACATGATCTCTATAGTCATGTGATCAAGACGGATCTGTTAGATTTGTCATATTCCATCCTGATTGGCTAACATTGACATGTAATGTTTGCAGGAGTGGCCCGTTTTGAACAAAATGCCGCAAATCATGAACACAGCGTCCGATTGCGATGAAACTTTGAATGCATATTTGCACTACGTTGAGGAACAAATGCCACCCTTTTAACATTGGCCTGTTATAGCGCCACCAGCAGGTCAAATTTAGCAAAACACATTTTTAGAACAAAATGCCTCAAATCATGCATGCAGTGTCCGATTGCCGTGCACGGCCTAGGAATAAATGGCACCCTTTTCACATTGGCCTATTATAGCGCCACCAGGAGGCCATAATAACCTACCTGACCTGGCGGAGACTTGTGCTCCGAGGAGCACTTTTTCTAGTTTTTGACAGAACACTGAGGAGAGAGCTTCGAGAAGAGTAGAAGCATCATGTCATTTGACATCAGATCTGTCAGATTGCAGATCTACAAGCTCACAACAGTGAGCATGCATTGTGAGCATGTAGATCAGCGATTTTCAAATAGCCGATGTGTATAGGTTTAAAGTGGTTAGTGGCTGTATTAACTCATTTTGCTGGGGACCCCCTGGAACCTCCCCAAGGACCCCTGGTGGTCCCCGGCCCGGACCACACTTTGAGAACCACTCATCTAGACAAAGCGGGTCCCCAACATGGAATTGAACCTGATGTGACATAAGCTGGTATTTTGGTCCCCAAGGGGCACTGTCATTTTTCTTTTCTTTTTTGTCTTTTCTTTTCTTTTACAGATTATGAATGTGTCTTGACTACTGCAGCAACATCTGATGTAGGTCCACTCAAGTTGCATATGATTTAACCTGAAAAGCGCTATATTCTGAGAAGAATTTGAGTCGGCTATTTCTTTTGACAATACAGTTATACATTGTAATCCTATCCAAGCATAAGGACGTTATTAATAATGAATGAGATGAGATTCTATATGTCTATTTTTTACTAACGTTTGACATGGTCCTGGCTGTAATATACATGACCTGTATACCCCAGAAATATTATATTTAAATTTACATTAAATGTCGATATGGTACTGAACTGAACTATAATTTTAAATCTTGTCATTTATTGCTTTTGGTTCATGTACACATTAGACAACATGTGATCTTAGTTATTCTTGGTTGTGCATCGTGTCTCGCACCAAAAATTTGGGCTCTACAAGCTCACAACGTGTAGCGCTGTGACACGTTCTGAGCTTGTAGATCTGCTATTTTCGGTGCGAGACACCGGTGTACAACTAAGTATAACTCAGGTGTTATATGACTTCCACATCTTCCATTCTGTTCTCAACTCAACGTTATTGTCACTAGGCCTGAAAAATGTTCATATATATTTTTTTTGATTGTGGAAATAGCAGATCTACAAGCTCACATGCGTTGCGATGTGTTGTGAGCTTACAGATCGGCTATTTCCACTATTAATGTTTTAAAGTTTTTACTACAGTTTTAAAGTATAAAGTTATTAAATATTTCAGTCATTTCTTTGTATATTTAGGTTGGGTTAAAAGTCATAACATGACCATCTGACTTGAATTTGTTGTTGATTATTATTATTATTGTTGCTACAATGTCTGAGGAATCAGAACAAATCATTTAACTATTATGTATATATCAGTAAAGGAACCTTGAACCTAAAAAAAAACACACTTATGTAATCAGAAATAGATAACTATTTGAAAGTGGAAATGACTGAGGTTTGAATCAGCAGTTGATGAGATGATGTTGGTGTAATTATATGACCTATCAATCACATTCTACTTTCCCATCCATTCTTGTGTGTGTGTGTGTGTGTGTGTAGGGTGTATTTTTTTAGGATGGAGTTTGTTTTAGTGTGTGGGGAATATAAACGATATGTATCAGGAAAAAAAAGTGTGAAAAATATCTTTTGGAGGAATACAGTATATTTTTTCCCCATCTTCCCTTAAGTTCCTATTTAGTTCCCACAAGATCTGAAGTCGTGGGAACAAGATAATATTAAGGAGAAAAAAAGAATTTAACGTTGCAAAAAAAACCCCAAAAAAAACCTGTGCTAATTATGTGGGTGGTCATGTGTCAAATTGGAGGGATGTTCTCTTAATGTAGATATCATGCGTGGTTGCATGTTTATGAACACACATACAGTTTGCATATACAAACGTTGCATATACCTGCACATATGAATTCCCACCTACTTAGCGCTTATGAACCAGGAAACATGCACTTTATAGCCTATTTCGGGATTAATGGGTTGCCTGTACATTACGCCTATACCACCTATAGGCTCCCATACCTCACAATTAATGGACTATTAGACACACACACACACACACACACACACACACACACACACACACACACACACACACACACAGACACAGACACAGACACAGACACAGACACAGACACAGAGAGAGAGAGTACAGTACTTCAGTAAATGTTAGTAGTTTCCACCACTGCACACCTTGACAACTCTGAAATATCCCCTTGGCATCACATTCACTATATTATCAGCATGATAAATGCTTGTGCTTTTACTACCCTGTGCCAAACGGAGGTCTTCATGTGCCAATATGAGATTGAAACGGGATGGTCCTGTTGTAGATACAATGTACAACATTCAGTACTGTACCTGCAGATGGCTTTAGTCCAGTTACGCTAATTGTTAGTGATTGACACACACAGAGAGAGAGAGAGACCATTGGGTATGGCAGAGAGAGAGACAGAGAGAGAGAGACAGACGAGACCGACTATTGTGTATGGCAGAGAGAGAGAGACAGAGGGAGAGATACCATTGGTGGGGTATGGCAGAGAGACTGAGGTTTTATCATGGTCAGCTCAGCTCGGCTCAAAGTTGACATTTTTTGCTGTACTCAAACTAGAGCAGCAGGTTTCTGTACTGTGGCTCACATATTGTTTCCAAGGTGATGGCACACACCGATTTAGCCTAGTTATTAAGCAGTTAGGCAGTAATCTCTCAAGAACAGATTCTGCACTGCGTGAGAATCTGTCGTGAAGGCTCGTCGTAACATGTACACACTGGGCTACAAGTAGGCGTGCCTTCAGATCAGGAAGCAGGCCGCGCTTTACCCAATCAAATGTAGTGGGCGGGATTCACATGTCCGTCGATCTTTCCCCCTCGAAACAAACCGAAACTAATTTAACAATAGCGTCCGCGGAGCAGACAAAACCACGGAAATATATTCACATTTTAACTTACTCTTTCATCATAGAAACAAGTGGGCTTATAACCAAAACGATCCATGTTCTCTGGGAGAAGTGGTGTTAGTGTTCCGTGTAGAAATATTGTTAGTGGGAATGAAAACATAGTCGCACCAACCGGAAGTGACGCGGCATAGGCATACACAAACACCGGTCTCCTTGTGCTCTGGCTCTACGTTTTCTTCCCCCCAGAGCCAACAGACATAGAACAAACAGCAGAGGGCGCTGTTTTTCATTTTCAGTTGGCGATGGGTTCCCAGATTGGTTAGGCAGTAATGGGGAAATCACTTTTTCCCATTGCATACAGTCAACAAGATTCATTACAAATTGCATTGTGTGTGTAAATGCATGTGTCTTGCATGCAGCTTTCCCTTTATATGCTGTGATCTGGTACTGAAACACAAGCTAAAGTACTACTGTATATGCTGTCAGCTTATACTCTACAGGAGTGGTTCCAAAACTGGGGGTCGGGACCCCCAGGGGGGCCCCCAAATGATTTGGGGGGTCCCCCAACAAACCAACATTAAGTAAGTGCATTCAGGGTATCAAAAGTAACCAATAACCTATACTATAAAAGTGGTCCAACATAGGCCAAATTGTCACATATTGGTATATTACCTAAGAAAGAGGAATATTTTTTGAAAATAGCCGATCTACATACAAGCTCTGTAGATTGTAGATCGACAATTTTCACAATATTTATCTGTGGAACCGAGTCAAACAAAATGTAACGCCTCAACTCCTACAATTCCAAGTGCTTGTCAGGGTCCCCAGTTCACATATGGTTATTTTGAGGGGTCACATCCTGAAAAGTTTGGGAACCCTTGCGCTATAGTTTCAGCTCATTTATATGATTGTGATTTGTGAATTTTTAGGTAATTAATAATGCTATTGCAGTGCCCGTTTGGGGCATGACAGCCACTCATTCTCGTTGCCTCTACATTATACCACCTTTAGGCTCCCATACCCCACAATTAATGGACTAGTACCTTCATACACACACACACACACACACATACATACATACATACTGTACATACATACATACATACATATATACATACATTACACACACACCTTGACAAGTCTGAAATGTCCCCTTGGCATCACATGCACCTTACAATCAGGCTTTTGCCTGATTGAAAAAGTGCTGTGCTTTCCTGTGCCAAACACCAGACCGCTGAATCTACAGAGATCTTCACATTAAGAGGCTGAAACAGCATTCACTAGTGTACCTGCAGATTGCTTTGGTCCAGTTACGTTAATCGTTATCAGAAAAACGATAGAGAGAGAGAACGCTGGGTTTGGCTGAGAAAGCAAGAGATACCGTTGTTGTCTATGGGTATAGCAGAGATGGAGAGAGAAGGGAAGACAATTTGTGTCTGAGTATGGCATGGAGAGAGAGACCATTGCTGTCTCTGGAATTGAGAGAGAGAGAGCATTTGTGTCTTTGTGTATTGCTGAGAGAAAGATATTATCCATTGGGTATGGCTACGAGAGAGACCGTTGTCTTTTAGTATGACAGAGACTGAGGGGGAGAAAGCGAGAGAGACCGGGGGTTTTGTCATGGTCAGCTAAACTCGGCTCAAAGTTGACATTTTTGCTGTAGTCAAACTATAGCAGCAGGTTTCTGTACTGTGGCTCACATATTGTTTCCAAGGTGACAACAGAGACATATTTAGCCTAGTTTTTAAGGCACTAAAGGGGAAAGTATGTTTTTCCATTGCACCCAATCGACAACATTCTTTTCAAATTGCGTGAAAAAATATGTGTTGTGTGTATATTATAGATGGATAGATATCACATTAAGCTATAGTTGTACTAATCAGTCAGCTTATACTTATGCCTTTGAGGTACATTTGTACAATCTGTACCCAGAGATCTATGAACTACAGTATGTTCATATTAGGCAGACTTTACGAGATGACTCATCTCAAGGGGTTGATCCTTCTAATAAAGGTACTACTGTATACTTTGTAATAGAGTACTGAAAATCCTGAACACTCCCATTACCTGTTGGCTTTATCTCTTAATTTTCTTTGGCTTCTGCTGTATTTATGGTGGGAGTCTGGGAGAGGATGGTCTTTTCTTTGCCACTGATGATGATTCTATATTTAAGTCTCTCGAAGCAGCCTGCCAGCCAGGGAGTGAGTATTTTATGAAGGATGAATAATTTCTTTGCAGATGTGCATGGTGGAAAGGAGGAGCTGGTGCGGTGTCTGTGCTCCATTGATCAAAGCATGTGTCTGGGTCACGCACAGCTGTGGGTGTCTGATTTGGCAGAGTATGGATCTATGGGATCCCTAGAGCTCTGCTTTTCCTCAGAAAACGACATACTCCACTCACAATTTGGCTTTTTCTAACCCTTGTCAAGTAGGCCTGTCACAATTATTACATGATCGCCTAATCGCAATTATTTAAAATAATTTCAATTATTTTGCATAATTGTCATAATCGTTTCGATGTTCAAAAATAGTGTAAATTGCAGATATACAAGCTCACAACGAGTCGTGATGCGGCACTATATATCTTTTTTTAAAGTTTGATAGTGTATAATATATATTATAAGTATGTATATTATCCTTATTATAAATATATTTTTTGTATAGTTCAGTTATTTGTCATATCTGTACTGTGCAATGCCAAAAACACTTAAATCATTAATCGCAATTATTTGCGACAATTACTCGGCAAGTAAAATGTCATGATCGTGACAGCCCTGGTGATCGGGACGGCCCTATTGTCAAGAAAACTTGTTCGATTTGAGAGATCAATGCCATGTATTAGCACTGAGCAATACATGCAAGTTGAGCGTTGTTTGCTTTGGCAGTCTGGTCACAAACCTTCTCATGCTGTATAAACGGTACAATGAAATGTGTTTCTGAAAACATTTGAGGGTGAAAATAGGCAATGCAGTAACATAATCTCTTGATTCATATTTGAGCAGCGCTGTCTGGTTTGACAGTTTGATCTGAGTTTGTGTGAACCTGTTGTGCTGCGCTGGACAGACCTGCAGACTGTCAGTCATCATATCAAACCTGACACATATTAGATTTAACCCGTTTTTTTGTTGTTGTTGTTTTTTTCATGCTGGCTTCCCTATTTTGGGCATATCAATCATTATAGGCAACAATTTTAAATAAATAACAAAAATAGCCAAAATAGCTTGTAGATCGCTGTTTATGCTATTTGAAAGTATAAAATAGGGCTTAAGTGATTTAAGCAATATTACACGAAAGGTTGTGCATTACCATCATTATTAGTGATGCGCTCAGTCAGGAACGAGGCGCTTGTGCAGAGTTCGTTTTTTTTCTTTTTCTTTTTTCATGGACAGATTTAGCTACTACTGTATGTCTGTGAACTTCAAACTTGTACTGGCACAGCGTATTGACGATGCTAGAGTGGGAGGAGCTTCTGGTAAAGTCGAGGTTGAACAGTAGGCTATATTTCTAATCATGGCGGAGTATTATTTATAGACCTTAGGCATTTTTCAGAGACTATTTCGGCCTATTTTGGCCAGAACTACCCATTGTATAATAACGGTTGTGAACTTGTGATTAGTCTCATGTAGCTAGACAAACAGATGTCACCTATAGTATCGATACGCCTGGTGACTAAAACTGTATTGAAACAATTCAGAGATTTCAAACATAACTGCATTGCAGTTATGTTTTAAATGCAAAGACTTTTAGGGCAGTCCTTCATATTGGGACTTGTGATTGGCCCAATGTGGGCCAGGTCAGCTGGAAATGTGTCTGAACGGTAGGGTGGGCAGACATATCTGCCAGAGCAAATACAAAGATGACCTTGCAGATTTGTCTAGTTTCCAGGCTACCCTGGCCCTGTGCATTTCAAATGCACCAATCCCACTTAGCTAAACCATCCAAGGTTACACAGCACGTTCTAATTCATATTACCTGCCAGTCACTGTTGTGATTCAGTTAGGTGGTGATCGTGAGCCTTTATGTTGCTCCTGGCAGATCAGCATCACATGACAAAATCCCAGGGAGAGGACTTGAATTGTGCTGACAAATGTTTTTCTGCAGCAGAGTCAATGTTAAAACCATTAGGAAATGGCAGTGTATCTGTTGCTGTGGATAATAACACTGCGCTAAGCACATTTAACAGAACTATTATTACCAAGGTTATTTATTGATAGTAGAAAGAAATGTGTCTTCATGGTAAAACTCTGTTTGTCAAAGTGGATAATACCCGAGTGGTTGAATGAGGGAGGAACTGTGTTGGACTATCAGAAACTGACCTAATGTTGCTACACAGTTTAAGGATTGTGTTTTCCATGCCTGGAAACATTATGGTGTCATGGAAATTCTAACTATTAACCACTTTCAACTCAAATCTGCATAGGTGAAGATTTACACAATTTCTTTAAACAAATTTCCACATTTTAGAAACTATTTTGAAAATAGCCGATCTACAGTACAAGCTATTTTCACTATTCATCTTAAATGTTTGGCTTACTGTAAGTGGATAACTATGTGAACTTGTTAAGCTCATTAAACAATCCCACAAGAGTGAATCATAATGTAGGGAATGAATCAAACTGTTTGTTTATTGAAAGTTTCCAGAGAACAGAACCGAACATCAGCCCGAGAACTACTAAAACTCACTGTCTTATTATATTCAGTTGGTGGGCATCAATAGAAAAAATAAAACTGGCACATCCGCTGGGCAGCAGGTGCAGGACCAACAGTGGATTAATATAAGAAATAATAGAAGGCCGCACGCTGTGACTTTACAAGAAGCTCCCAGTCAAGGCTTTATTTGTAGATTAACTTTTTGACAGAAGGTCTTCTTCAGAATTAGGCAAAGGACAAACACAATACTCCTTATAAGTGGTAACACATTACATTACAGTCATTTAGCAGACGCTTTTATCCAAAGCGACTTACAATAAGTGTATTCAACATAGGTAGGGAACGAAAACTACTAATCACCAGAAGTCTTTAGTGCATTTTCTGCAAAAACAAGCAACCAAGAGTATACCTAGCGCTAAGGTAAAAGTGCAATATATCAGCTACCTATTTCCTTAAACAGATGAGACAAAATAGCTAAATCAAATGAGCATGAGCTAAAACAAATAATATCGACTAAACAAGATCCAATAAACAATCCAATAATCCAATAAACAATACAGCAATAGAAAACAAGCGTTCGTACAACTAGTTAACAACAAGTAGGTCAGGCAGAGAGGAAGGGTAGTGTTTCCTGAAGAGGTGAGTTTTCAGCCTGCGGCGAAATATGGGCAGTGACTCTGCTGTCCTAACATCAGTGGGAAGTTCATTCCACCACTGTGGGGCCAGAACAGAAAAGAGTCGTGACCGTGTGGATCGGCCAGAAGGACCCTTGAGTGACGAGGCAATCAGTCGCCCCGAGGTGGCAGACCGAAGTGGTCGGGCAGGGGTGTAGGCATCGACCATAGCCCGGAGGTAGGAAGGAGCTGTTCCTTTCACTGCCCTATAGGCTAGCACCACGGTTTTGAACTGGATGCGAGCCGCTACGGGGAGCCAGTGTAGAGAGCGGAGAAGGATGGTTGTGTGGGAGAACTTGGGGCGGTTGAACACCAGGCGAGCCGCAGCTTTCTGAACAAGCTCCAGAGGTTTGATGGCAGATGCCGGAGCACCAGCAAGGAGGGAGTTGCAGTAGTCCAGGCGGGAGATGACGAGAGCCTGGATGAGCACCTGGGCTGCCTTCTCCGTGAGGAAGGGGCGAATCCTCCTGATGTTGTAGAGCAGGAATCTGCAGGACCTCGTCACTGATGCGATGTTTGCCGAGAACATCAGTTGATCGTCCAGGGTCACACCCAGATTCTTCGCAGTCCGAGTTGAGGTCACCACAGCATTATCAATGGTGATGGCCATGTCTCGGTGCGGACAGCCCTTCCCCGGGAGGAACATCAGCTCGGTCTTGTCCAGGTTGAGCTTCAGGTGGTTTGTCGACATCCACTCCGAGATGTCAGCCAGATGTCAGCCAGATGTCAGCCAGACAAGCAACACCTCAGACCAGCCACCAATCAGTTCTGGGCTGAAATGATCACACAGGTGCAATCAATGTGTTGCAAAAACAGCCTATAGTAGGATTGAACTATTATAGATACAACATCAAGAATACAAAATAGCAGAATACAAAAAAATACAGCATTTGTATGCAAAAAAACAAATGATATACAAAAGAAAAAATATATGAAGATTATAAGACAGTGAGTAATTCAAACCATAGATGGTGGTCAATACTACACTGAAGTGAACAATAAAAACGGGGACCAAATCACAATGCAGTGATGACCTACACTTATTTTATGGTAGGCTAAAACCAAGACCCACATGGTGGGATGTGATACAGTCAAAGGCAGGGGGAGACTATCAATCTGAAACACAGGCAAAAGGGGACCCATTAATAGAAAGAAAGCACAGATAGAATGACAGGTTACAAGAACGGTCTGATATCGAGGGCTTAATTTAGGCCCTTATTAACAGTGTCTAATGTAGAGATCCAAAATTCCTCTCTCCTGAGAAGCAGTGTGTTAATGTCACCTCCTCTGGGGGGCAATTTGACCATTAATAACCTTATCTTTATTGGACCACACAGGACACGGCACCCCTCTGTGCCATTGTCAGGCTTTGCAGAGGCTGACCTTAGTTGACCTCTGACTGCGAAGCCCGACCTTATCTCTATATCTTTTATTCACGACAGAGCAATACAGCAACATAGCCTGCTTCTCAGAACACAAATATTAAGAAATATTAATATAGCCCTATTTATCGCAAACCAATATTTTCCCTCACAATGGTAAGTTCTACTAAAATGTCCTTGTATTTTCGGTCAATTAGTAATTGGATGGTATGTGTATCCGTTTCATTGGGTATTGAGTACTAGTGTCTGTAGTGTCTTGTAGTTGTTTATGTGTTTGCATGTGTGTACCTTTTTGAAAGATTCAATACAAATATTTGTATAATAACAATGGTAAGTTATACCTCACAATCTTTGAAAATGTTAAGGTTAATCTATCTTAATTTAATTTGAATGTCTACTGAAAGACTACAGACATTACAGATCATTAGGGAAACAATAACTCTTTGTGCTGTTGAGTTAATTTACATTAGTAGTAGTACATAGTAGTGGAAATGTCATGCAATTAGATTTGCAAAGACATATTGGCCTACAAAATGATTATTTGCTTTGTGTGGATATTAATGTTACTGTTTACAAATGAATTGAATGGTTATTCTATCCTTGTTTGTAACGGTCCATTAGGTGACAAGCATAATGCCTAATTCATCTGTTGCGAGCTTGCAGATCATTTATGTTTGGTGCATGACATTGTTGTATTATCATTATGGTTTAATTTGACATTGGTTACTCATGCGTTGAAAGGTAAAGGTTGTTATGCTGCCTTGTAGCTTAACTTGCAGAAGTGTGTGTGTGTGTGTGTGTGTGTGTGTGTGTGTGTGTGTGTGTGTGTGTGTGTGTGTGTGTGTGTGTGTGTGTGTGTGTGTGTGTGTGTGTGTGTGTGTGTGTGTGTGTGTGTGTGTGTGTGTGTGTGTGTGTGTGTGTGTGTGTGTGTGTGTGTGTGAGAGAGGGGAAAGAGTTATTGTAGTGAGAGAGAGAGAGAAGCGATAAGGACTGACTCAGGCACAAAGTTCCCTGACACTGGCCAACATGAATCACCCACCGTTGTAATGTAGGAGAGGATCAATTACCCTCTCTCTCTTGTGCGCTCTCGTGCTCGCTCTCTCTCTCTTTCAACCCCCCCCTCTCTCAAGGGAAATCCTGAGGGTTCATGGGAAAATGTCAGATGTGAAAGACCGACTTCCTTGTTTGTCCTCTCACCTCTTACTTGGGTGTAGTGGAATCCTAGTACTACATTGCACAGACGCACACCAGACACACATCGACATAGTTGTTGACTGTGGTCACCCTAGTGTGTTTCCTCTGTTGAACCTACATAGACCTACTGTCGATATCAGTCTATTAGAATGAACATTGGAATGTTTTATGTTTCATATTTTTTCCATCTGCACAAGAAGCATTTCTGCCTTGCATAGTTCTCTCTTTTGCTATCCTTCTAACTCTTTCTATAACTCCAATGTTGAGTGCTTACACACACACACACACACACACACACACACACACACACACACACACACACACACACACACACACACACACACACACACACACACACACACACACACAAATAAAATCCACCCACTCTTCTACACCTGTAATTGTGTGATGTGACGATAACATTGATTCTGGGCTATTATTACAAAAATATGATAGGATATACAAAAATCTCAAAGTTCAGGTTAAGGAGGACAGAATACTCACATTTCACTTTTTATTTGGCTCAGTTAGAAAATGCTTATGCATTTTGGCACAGAGCTGGAAATGTGAGAATTGGTCCTCCTTGACCTCCTTGGCCAGGCTGGGTTGCCAACCCAGGCTCACCCTCTGTCAGTCGACGGATGCAGCCGTCAGTCAGGAGTCAGGACACAAGGAAACTGCAGGGGGAATAGTTTGGACGACAGGTGGTGCAATTGTGCCGGTTTGTGGCGCCCCCTATGGGCACAATTTAAAGCACTTTTGGAGGTGCGCTCTATGTGATTCCTATTTTGGTATGATGTTGCATTCATGATATGTCGTTTTTGTAAAAGAAATGGGAGGCAATTACAGGCAAACAGTATGGGTTGACTCATGAGAACATTTGGGCCTAATTTGGGACTTTTAAAAGCATGCTGACCCACCTTTTCACTGCAGTGTAGAGGACTCCTATAGGTTTCTTGTTGTGCTAGTTTAGTCTTCTTGTTTTCTCCTATGTTTTCTCTTTCCTCAGGCTGCGGCCTGGGCCAGTGTAATAACTAGATGGGGGTGCACAATAAATACCATATACCCATGAACCTAGAGGCCCCTCAATGTGTGATACAAATGTGGGGCAGATCAGATCAGTTCATGATTTGCGGCATTAGTTGCAAAACGGAAATGTTGGAAAATAGGATTGTATGGTTCAAGAGTTATAGGCCAAAACGTGAAGCGACCTGTTATAGCACCACCATGAGGCCGATTGGAAAAATTGGGTGTGGCAGTTCTTCCTTGGCCTACTGGGAGTGTGCAGGCAAAGCTTCACTGCAATCGGACACTGCGTCTATGATTTGTGGCACTTTGTGCAAAATGGGCCCCTCCCACAAACCAATTGTAGCTAATCGGAATGGAATCTGAAAAATCTGACATCTTGATCACATGACTCCAGATATTGTGTATTGTGTGTGGGGTGGAGGTTCTTCCTTGGCCTACTGGGAGAGTGTGTACAAAGTTTCTCGCTGATCGGTCCAACGTTGCCGCAGATTAGCTGTTCACAGACAGACAAACAAACAAACAAACAAACGGACGTATAGGGGCGAAAAAATTGTCTCCATAGAACTTCTTGCAATACCCCACCACAGGATATACATTTCTCAATAGAGGAGCAGACCCTACTACAAAAACTGCATTCTCTTGTTACTCTAGTTACTAGAGTAACAATTCCTGTACTTCCTGTACATACTTCCTGTATGGTAGTACTAGAGTCTAGTACATACAGGAAGGTCAAAATAACGTCTTAACCCATTTAGGGCGGTAACCCCTATTTGTAACTACCTTTCAAGACGGGAACCCCTTTTGGGGTTGTTGCAACATAATTGTTTTGTAATTTTTGAATAAATATTTGAAGCTTTTCAGAAAACCTAGGTCTTAGGAACTTAGGTGATGGATTGCTGCTTTACTTCATGCATTGATACCTTGTGTTCTTCTCGAATCAAATACAGGGAAGATTGAGGATGTTGTAATCACTGAAACACTTGGCACCAGCAGAGTCTGTAAGGATGGACTTTTGCTGGTGTCTGAGGTGGAATTATTGAGCCATGTAACCACTGACTGGGTCAATACTGAAGCCTCTCTCATCAGACATGGAAAGAGAGCATTGATCTTTAACGTGTCAAAATCCCTAGAAAAAGATCAAATGTACGGTGCTTCAGGAGGAGAGACAAACATAGGCAAGTCCAGAATCATATGCTGTATGTGTAGGTACCAATACCATCCACAACAAAGCTAACTGAACCATATATGACACTAAAGTGGTGTTAGCCCAAGGCCACACCACTTCATATAGTATATTGTATAACATTGTGTTGCATATACTTAGACCGCCTATTGAAGACCTGTGCAATAAGTCTATTGCACATCTCTAAAGTTTAGAGAGCCATGTGTGCACAGCACATGCTTACATGGGTGCAATGCATGCAGTTATATTTACACACATAGCTTTGTATTGCACTGCAGGAAGGGAGAGGCAGGAATTCAATTTGGTCATAATTGAATGTGCTTCAATAATGACACAGCAGAACAGAGCAGGGTTTAATTTTCACGCCCTGAGCTGTGAGTTCCGCACAAGATGGCCAAGCTGATCGCCACCTTGACTGATCAGGAAATGAGCCTCCGAGAGGGTGATCTTTCAAAGTGCAAGGGGTTGGTTTAGAGGAGGATTTTCAGCGTGGATGGAGTTAATGAAGGTTAGCCCACACGCTGCCACTTTGCACTGGATGGAAGACATTTAAGTGTGCCATATATTCCCGATGAAGCTCTTTCATTACCTTCCTCACAGTCAAATTATTAATTCACCCACCTTTCTCTCTCTCCCTCTTTTTCTCTCTTGCTCTTTCACACAGGAAATACACAGTCTGGAAAGGTTATGCAATTACAGCAACAGCAATATTAGAAAGTGTTATCAGTGAACATGATAATGAGAACATACAACAAAATGATGACATTAATGCTGTTTTTCCTCTCTTCTGCCTTACCTTCTTTTTCTGTTTCCTTCTCTCTCTATCTCTCACTACATCCTCTATCCCCCTCATTTATGAGTCTCTCTCTCTCTCTCTCTCCCCCTTTGTCTCTTTCTCCATTTCTTGCTCTGTCCCCCCCCTCTTCTCTGCAGATACTTTGTTTTAGATCCAGAACTGGGACAGTTGCAGTATTTTGTCAATGAGCAGGGAAAGAGCCAGAAGCCCCGAGGTTCCCTGCCCCTGATTGGTGCCTCAGTAACCCAGAGCGACGAGGCTCCGCACATGTTCGTTGTAAACTCTGTCAACGGAGAGCTGTACAAACTCAGAGGTATGACCTCATGCTGGCCTCGACTGCCCTTATTTGGCAAACTAGTAACACATGCTGAACATAACGCGTCACAGTTGGACCAAAGACAAAGATAACCAAGTGTGTACTGTAAACACTGCAGTTATTATTACACACTGCTTCTGATTATTGGGTGTTTTGGTTGCAGTAGAACAGTAATCCCAAAAGCAGCTTAAACAGCACCCTCACCTCTTTATGGAAAATGGATTACTAGAATGAATCACGTGTGTGTGTGTGTGTGTATGTGTGCACAGGAAAAAATGCCCTTTTCCAAGGTACATTAACACTCTGGGATTGTGTCATTGATTCTCGCAGCGGTGTGGAAGATTATGTGAGTCACAATGGCTGGAGTCAGATTTTAACTTTGATTACAACGGTAGATTAATGTTTCCCCTGTGCTGTGAATCTATTTGTGTGGATGCAAATATCACTGGCTCTGAATGAACTGCTGAATTGGTGAATTCACTGGTTCCTGCTTGGTCTTTCATTAGTAGAGAGGAATCCAATGACCGCTGCTAAAAAAATACTGCTAAAGAACATAAATGCATTGTGTACATACTATATAGTATAGAACGGATGCTTTTTAGTCACTAGCCTGTAAAAGGGATGTTTGTATTTTCATTCAGCGTGTCCATGTATTTAAATACTCTGTGGTAAAAGCTTAAATATTAATCTAAATCTTAAAAGAAAAAATCACTGAAGTCCACAATGACTCTTGGTCCACATTTAACAAGATGGGGTCTAATATTGGTGTAGCTTCCATGTGGATCTCGGACTTCATGTGGACAGTCTATGATGTCAGCCATCTATGATGTCAGTACTACTATGACCTACTATTTCAGTAGGTCAGTTGTCTCTGTATTTGGGCAAGGTTTCAGCTTGTTTTGGCCGCCGTTGACTTCCATTATAAAATAAACAATGTAAAACGTTAAGTATGTAATTTTTTTTGTTGAATGTAATGTGAAAAGAATTCAGCGTGCTACTTCCTTGGCCTACTGGCAGCATGCACAAGAAATTTAGATAGGTAGGTTTGTGAGATTATCCCTGGATAGACTAGAGTCTATAGACCCTCTTTTAGATGGCTCGGCACCTAAAAGTACCTTAAAAAGTACTTCAACACGAAAGCCAGTAAATATTTTAAAATTAGTAATAGAAACAGAACGAGGTATGGTTCATGATTAAAGATGACCTATTTTGGGTCCAAAAATGTACAAGGCTACTGCCTTCAAAGCTATTAGCGTTACTAAAATGGGATGTCACTTGTAAGAGCTGGTCCCTGACCATTAGACTAGAGCTGGTCACTGTGCTACAGGCCTACTGCACCTTGGCACTGACCTGTATTCACTGAGGCAAGATGGACTCCTTGAACCTGTTTAAGAGTCTCTGGAATGTCCCTTACACTCCCAAAGCGGGATATCAGAATAACGTGGCCTATATTCTATGAATAACTCAGCCATCCGTGTACACGCTAAGAGGAAAGAAAATAATCGCACAGAGAGATGGAGGTGGGAGGCATAGCCTCCAGGCACAGGGGAGGATTTATACAGTTCACTGGAGAGGTATGACTTGTTACTGACTAGAGCTGAAGGAAAACACACTCGCAAGTCAAAGAACTCCTGGAGACCCATTGAGATAATTGGTGCATGATTTAGTGAATCCACTCAGCGAAAAACCCAGCTCTTTCCAGACGTTTTATCTTTACTGCATATAAGAAAGTAAAAAAAAATACTTTTTTCACTTGTGGAGTTGCTGGAAGTGGAATGGCGACGTTTGAAATAAATGTAGAATTTTTCATAAACAGCACAGGGGAGGAACAAAGCCCCTTTACACAGTCGGTTATTTAGATTAGTAGGTAGGCTCAGATTTGACATTGGTTGCCATGGTGACCCCCGGAAAGGCCTTTCCTCGTGGGGAAAGATAAAGTTCAATGTTCAAGTGGCAGTCGGTATCCAGTTAGCCTCTCAGTGTTGATACTGTCTGAAAAGCAGCTTTGTTTGACCCCTTCAGACCACCAGTAGCTTATACCACTGTTTCCCAAACAGTGGGTCGGGACCGATTTGTGGATCCACGGATCCATTTTCGTGGGTCGCGAGTGAATATGCCTTTTATTTTTTGTTTCCTTTATTTTCATGAGTTGAAAACAAAATGAACATTTTTCTAAAATAATTTCATGAATAAAAGAAAAATAATCAAAGAAAGCCCCCAAATTAGAAAACGAATGTGTCAGAAGTAGTGAAAATAGCAGATCTGCATGCTCGCAATGCGGCGCGAAGCGACACGTTGTGGACTTGTAGATCTGCTATTTTCACTAGTTTGGGGCAAACATCTGATTTTTCTTTTGGGTCTTGAGCTAAAAAGTTTAGGAACCACTGGCTTGCGCTCACTGTGTTAGACTTCTGTGATTCAGAAGCTGCCTTGAGATTTGTACACGATCATGACTCATAGTAATTTATTTCATTCTGTGTGAACGTAAAAATCACTATTCATCTCCGTTGGACCGGGGACAACAGTTGTGACATGTAGCGGAAGCTGAGGTGGATCCAGCCTGCTGAACACTGACTAAGCTGTCTACAAGGTCATGTGCTAAAGTAAAAAATGAAATAAAATGCAACGCCAGAATTTTATTACCTGGTGCAGGAGAAACAGTTGGCCTTGTATTTTACTGTTGGTCAAGAGAAGAGTAGAGAGAGGGGGAGAGAGAGAAATTGGGAGGGAGAGGATTTAAATCATGCTTGAATGATTAGACGTCGTGGGATGAAGCTGTTCATCATTCTACACCTCGCTGAAAGCAGTCATGTGTTGATGGAGGTCGAGTCATTTTTGAACACGCTGATTAGGATGCCAACCTCCATCTTCCTAACCGCACTATGTATCTGAATAATTAAATCCTGCCTGTCCAAAAGATAATGATCATTATTAAGCCACAGGTTTTCAAAGTGGGGGCCGCGAGGGGCCGCAAGGGTAGCCAATTGGACAGGAAAGAAAAGACAAAGGAAAAAAATAATGTGTATGTGTGTATTATACATAAAAAATAATTTCAGTTCAAATTCAATTAATTATATTATTGTGCCATTTTAAGTTCTTTCTGGGGTCATTATTGTCAAGCGTTTTCAAAAAGAATGAAAAATTTCGAGCTGCTATTTTGCAATGTCGTTTTTAAGCCATTTTGGGGGTCCTTGACATGAAAAAGTTTGAGAGCCCTTCGTATTAAGCCGTCAGCTGCAATGCGGTTCCTTTATCCAACTGATTCTGCAACAGTGCAACAGTGAACCTAGTTCTGTTCTGTAGAATGGCCTCCATTAATTCTGATATCATATTATATCTCCTTAAATTAATTAGATTTCCCTGGCTGGTACATGCATTGATTCTGATGCGTATCAAAATCAGGACCAATAACTGCTTCTGTCTGCTTCTGGCAGACTCGCTGCCCATCTGAAAACTCACCTCTTCAGACTCCACCTCACCCCCTCGCACTTCTCTGTCCTTGTATCACTTCTTGTCGCCTATTTTGATAGATGCTAGTTATACTATGCAGATGTGTTGGTTAATTCTTCACATATTATGTGTTGTTACTTAGATACGTTTTTTTTTTGCTTTTCCAGAAATGCTTAGAATGTGAGTGAGATACTATGTTGTGTAGACAGATGCTACCGTAGGTTTGATGTTTACCCGTTATAGTTTCTTTAAAACACGACCTTGTTCTCTTTGCACTCTAATTATGTGACCATTTACTCTGTTTGTTGACTAGTGTTACCATTCCATTTTCTGTGATCTCGCACTTGTAAGTCGCTCTGGATAAGAGCGTCTTCTGAATGCCTAAACTGTAAATTGTAAATGGTCTCATCACTGTAATCAGCAACAGTGTGATTATGTGCTGATGGTGGTACTACAATTGACTAGCAATTAAGTGGTAGTAGTTCTGTCTATTTCACTGTCTCTCTCTCTTTGTCTTCGTCTTTTTCTCTCCCTTTGTCTGTCTGTATAGCATTCAGCCACCATCCAAGCACCTCCTAGAATTAGTTTTTGGCATTTAAATGCAATTCACCGACCAGGAAAGTGAAGTCTATTGTAGCTCCTGGTGAATGGACAGATGCAGAACAGGCCCTCGTTAGTACTTTCTCATTAGACCTTTCAATTGCGACAGAGGCATTCATCAAATGAATACCTTGAAGCTCAATTTCCGAGTTCTGTGTCTTGTTGTGATACAATACCATTGTTGAATTTGTCAGTAGAATCATTGACCCTATAAACCCTATATACTTCTTTGATCGGGGTCCTCCAGGGGTTTATCCTAGGCCCACTCATTCTTTCCCTCTACACCAAATCTCTTCATAGAAAATACCCTGGACCTTATTTTCGCTGAATGTACTACTGCCAGGCCCAGTATGGGGACGCCAGGGTTCAAGAGGTAAAAACTAGGCAGTTTGTTCCAAAGTAATGATTACTGTATGTGGGGTACGTGTACTGTATGTAGTAGCTTTAAGAAATAGTTCACCCAAGAAATGACTTTATTTCCATCGTTTACCTACCCGGTGGTGTCTTTGACTCGCTGAGAGTTTAATTTTGTAAAACATTCCTTAAAAATTAAGAATCACTTGATGAATGGAATTAATGAGACTCCACTTAACAGCAAAACGATATAAAAAATGTGTCCATAAAGTCCAAAACACAGTTCATAATGCAGCCTGTTCTATCTCTTCACGTTCTATATTTTCTTTTTCTATGGTTATAGAACGAGAAAATAAACGTACTGGCTAAACCGGCTCATGCATGAAAGATGCACGCGTCACATGCACTCGTGTGCATGTGAATAAGCTCCGGTTGAACCCTTGGAACGGGCACGCCCATGCACGTTCTTTGCTCGTGCATGAGCCGGTTTAGCTTCCAGGTGTTTTAAAATTCTTTGGTGATATTTCTGGAACAGCGGACTTCAGTAGACCAGAATCTAAATGATAATATGAGCGGTGTTTTGGACTTTATGGACAGATTTCTTATATAGCTTTGCTGTTGTTACGTGGAGTCATTTTTGGAATGATTTATGGAATGTTTTACAACTAAAACTCTGCACGAGTCAAAGACAACACCGGGTGGGTAAACAATGGGAATAAAGTAATTTCTTGGTGTGAACTATTCCTTTAGATTTTCCTCAATTACAATAAGCTTGTACACATCACAGAAAATAATAATGTAGATGCTCACTTATTCCCAGTCCAAGTTGCACTTTTAAGTGAGAGATTTAAAAGACCAGTGATGGAATTGAAGGAGTGACAGATTTGAAGGCATAACAGGGTTTGTGAGATGGTGGCATAACTTTCTTCCAACTAAAGAGTATCAGATGTCTAGTGGCTGTAGCTTAGTGAGTCGAGAGGCCGTCATGTAACCTGAAGGTTACCAGTTCGCCCCCGGTCTGCCCAGTCTACACGTACGTGTCGAAGTGTCCCTGAGCAAAAGGCACCTAACCCCTAAAAGCTCCCCCCTTGAGCGCTCATCATGACCACCTGAGCAGAATTTACCCTGTGGGATTAATAAAGGTCTACATAGCGTAGTAAATGCGTCAGCTTTATGAGTTGTTATTGGTGACTCCTGTAGGACTACACCAAACAATGCAATCAATGGGTTAGGATCAATAACCTTATGTGAAAAGGTATTAAATACACCTGTCCTAAATGTAATGTTAATGGCCCTTTTGTCCATAACAATATTACCGTACCTTCCCCATCTTTTATTGCAGATAATAAAACCTGCCCACTGTGTTAGTTTATGGCACAGCTCATTGGCGTGGTCCCATGTTCATAAATATTATGATGTGTTTTTAAATGAAGATATATAGCATTAACATTAGTAAGGGAATCACTTTCTGTCTGAAGGGAAATTCTCTCCCTGCATTAGAGGTCTTCACAGGTCCAACATGACGGAGCTAAACCCTAATGCACTGTTTCCCAAACTTTTTATGGGTCGCGAGTAAACACCCCTTTATTTTTTGTTTCCTACATTTTGTTATTCATTATTAAAAAAATTCACAAGTCAAAAACAAATTCAAACGTTTTCCCAAAGAATTCCATTAAAAACGAAATACATTAATTAGAGGGAAAATATATGTTGTGAGCTTGTAGATTGGCTATTTTCACTAGTTTGGGTCCTGGGGAGACATCAAATTTCTCTTTTGGGTCTCAAGCTAAAAAGTTTGGGAACCACTGCCCTAATGGACCCGTTAAATTCGTTCAGAGATTCGATTAGTTCAGAGATATTACAGAACCAACTCTTACTGTTGGATATTATATGGAGCTGACAAACCTAATAATTACAATTGCTATTCAAAATGCTGTTCTACCAGTAGATAGTCGGTGATAATATGCTAATGAAGTGTGCTACGTAGCATCTGCTCTCTCAACTCAGCTGGCATGCATTTGCAGCTTTTCTCCCCTTATTTTGCGCTGCAGTAATCTGATCCTATATGAGCATAATCATCACATAAGTTAAACAGCACTACATGCTATTCTCTCCTGATCATCAGCACTGAGTACGAGTCTTCGCGGATCCACCCAGGTGTTATGCATAATGATCAACAGACCTGGGACGCAAGGTAATAGAATCTGAACCGACCTGGACCCAATTGACCATAATAAAACACGGATGTGATCCCGTATGGGTCTCGGGTATTGTCGGATATTTTCGGTTTCGCTGGATTCCGTGTCAAGTTGAATTGGTCAACCACTTTAATCCTGTCCATCAACTTAGTTTGTAGCCCATTTGGTTTCCTTTTTATATGAGCGTTTATAGGATATCGGTGGGGATGAGCATCTAAACAATAAACATATCGTTTTATAAACGTAAAACACAATGCAACTGCTTCATTCTGGAACATGGCAATACTCATGCTCGTCTCTTGCATTGGGGGAGTGCCTGCTCTTCCAGTCAACCTCCTCTCCTAAACCGCTTACCATGTGAGTGCACACAGAGGAACAGAAATGCTGTATACAATGTATAATAGGGAGGTTGAAGGAGTGTGAATCCCGGCAGGGGGTCTTTGCAAATGACAGCTGGGTACAGGTGTTCCTGTATTCATACCTCCCCGGCACCTGCTCCCCTCAGAGACAAAAGCAGCCGCGCTCCATGGCTGAGCACAGCGTGTGCACCGCGCTCATCAAAGACTTACACTGAATGTCTCATTTTCTGTGAATTTCCTTCTCTCTTAATCCATTGAGACCGGGAACGCATCGGTGTAATTTTATTTCCTTGGCTATTCAAAAATAGTAGATATACAAGCTCATAGCGCGGCACCGATCATAGCTTGTTTTTTTGCAAATCTTTGAATATATATATTTTCCAAATTCATTTGTAACTCAAATCTCAAAACATTTTGAGATGGGGGTCCGCGGCCAAATACATATCTAAAAATGTTTTCTACATCCTAACATTATGTTGCTATATCAGTGGTGCTCCAACTTTTCCACGTCAAGGACCCACAAAATTATATGTATTTGGCCGCGGACCCCCATCTCAAAATATGTTGTTCCAGGGACCCCCAGAAGCACAACATGTTCGCAAAAAAATAGCAGATCTACAAGTTCGTAGCGCGACACTCAGTGCCGCGCTATGAGCTTGTAGATCTGCTATTTTTTTTAATAGCCAAAGAAATCTCAAATGACACAAGATGCTTTTCTGGTCTAAATGGGTTAAGATGGCTTTTATAAGAGTTCACGCTGGTGCTGCAGCTGTGGGCAGCGTGACAAGTGTGAATATTTTCACCCTATGGTGACGTAAGTCCTATCTCTAGTCTAAATAACGTGTCATAGGATAGATAAAAATGTACCTCCTCCCGTAAAGGATTAGGCGTTCAATCCTTGTCGTTTTTCTTCTTTTTTCTTTTAGAGTAGTAATATTGCCTTCGGGCACTTGAGGACAATGTTATTTTCAGTTCCTAATTAATAAGAATTATGTCACGTCACTTCTCTCTTATGAGTTACCATGGAGACAGGTCTCTTGTGTTGCTGGATCTGTGTAACTCTGTGACGCCTCAGGCAGTCCTTAAGTGCCCCATCTTGCAAATAAGTTTAGAAAATGTACTACGATGTTGTCTGGTATAATCGGTCTCATAATGGACCGAGATCTAAAGCAGTCTCGTGCCATTGACTAAAACGTTAAAGGCCAACTAAAACCGTGATTTAGGATGCAGTAAAGCAGCTTTATAGATCAGGGCATTCATTGCCTCCGGCAGCTCTTTGACTTACTGTACATATTTATGTCGGCTGACGTTTCGGCCTGACTTGACCTTCCGTGATATCAGAGCTGTTGGCGAAAACATTCTGAGCTCATCAATCAGAGATCTGGAAGGAAAGGATAGTGTTGCCTGGAGCAAGCAGCCGGCCCATGTCTGGTTAAAGTACAGTTCTCACTGTCAGTCCTCTTGCTTGGCCTACTGTAATGTGGATAAGAGGACAGATTGTTAAGTGTATGAACCAACAGTATTTTAACCAAACAATTTGGTCACAAAGTTCCTCCACAGACCAATAAAAGTAGATAAAATACAGATAAAAAAAGGTGTGTGTGTGTGTGTGTGTTGTCTCTGGATATCAAATCAGACATGCCATAGGCATGTCTGTCAGGTTGTCAAGTCAATTTATCTGTATGGCACATTTAGTAGGTAAACTCAACGTGCTTCACATTAAGAACACAAACGCATGCTAGTACGCACGCACGCACGCACACACAGACAATATCATGATATGATGTAGAGAATAATAGTGTTATATTGTAATGGTATAATAGTTTTATACTATAGTGATATAGTATTGTTATACTGTAGTGAGATAGTAATAGTGTTAAATACTGTAGTGGTATAATAGTGTTTTACTGTAGTGAATGTGATATAATAGTGTTGTTTTACTGTAGTGATACAATAGTGTTATACTGTAGTGATATTTCTCATTGTCTGGATCATGTAATGTTTCTTATATTGTGTTGTGTTGCATTGTGTGTCCCTGCAGCCTCTGATGCCAAGGAACAACAGTTCTGGATCAATCAACTCCAAGCCTGCGCCAGACGCCACTCTGACTGCAGTGCCAAGGTGTGTGCACAGACACACACACACACAAAAACACACACAGTTGACAGTTCAAAACACTGGCCACAGCCAGGAATGGCTCACTCACTCAGGAAGGTGTTTGACATTTCACTGAAGATGCATGTTTCTCTGTCTGTTTATAGATGCCATTGTGACGCTTGTGTAAACCCAAGTGAGGTTCAGTGAGTTGCATACCGGACTTGACCAGATCTCATTTTGTTTTAGTGTTCGGTTCTGCTGTAGTGCCGCTGTAGTCTTCTTCATTCTGGCCATCTTAAAGTTTCCAATATGCTTTCAGCTCAGATGTTTAAACCATTGCAACGTTTCATAGACTCGACACGGCTTGTTTTTCTTTGCCTTGCTAATATTTTGAAGTCACGGTCACGCTAAAGTAACCTCTCCCTCTCAACTGTGATCGGTGCAACAGAATCGCAACTGAATCCGTTTTCAGCGGCCGTTGCAAACCACACCACAAATTGGTGACAGTCCTATATTAATTCAAAGTTTGTTCCTAGAAATGTAATGGTAATACTGAAGTGGAATGTTGCATAATCCTATACAATAATTAGGTGTTCTGATCACAATTTAAATATCAATTGTTTTATATTTTATATAAAACAATTGTTTATTTTAAATAACTAGAATAGAATTTTTAGATAAGTAAGCACAAGTGAGGTGAATATGTTTAACTGCTTATTTTGTGCTAGTTATAAATCGTTGTGATTTAAGATATTTTCTAAATGGTAAGAGTGTCTAATTAGACTATTGAAGATAGTATCCTTCGCGTGTCTCCTGACTACGTCAATGAACAGCTGCAAACAACAGTAATTGGCATCCAATTAATGCTGTACAGATACCTAATTAATGTAGTCTTGTCTCTATGCAGACTTTGTGTGCTACTCTACCAACTGCACTGTATCTCCCAGAAATGCTGTCAAGCTCAGCTTCTACATACTGCATCTCTGGGTTTAGAAATGTGAGCTATAAGCTTCCCTGTGCAACATGTCATATGGATGCTGAGAAAAAAAGAAATCATTCAGCACCTCACCCACATTAGAGTTGAGGATTGTGGAAAACACACTAATAGGCTGCTTCCCTCTATGAGGAGACAGCAGGACTAACTGTACATTCTCCATTGGTATATCAGCTCATTTTAGAGAATGCCCTTTTTGGCTGTAACCATGGATACATGAGCTAATAGCCAAGTGAACACTATGATGCTAGTCTGGATGTGTTGACTAGAGCAGTGGTTCTCAACCTGGGGGTCGCAATTTCAAGCCCTGCGACGTCAAGGGAAAATCCTGGATTAAAAGATTCAGTACTCCATTTGAAAACTTGAACCCAGAGTTTATTAAAACTCGATTTTCAGGCCGCTACACAGCCTTCAAATCTAGTCCTACTGTATTTTGCAGAGCAATGATCACAGAGTTATTGCCATTTGAATTGTTAACCCATTCAATCAGAGAGAGTTTCAGAGAACTGATTTAGAAGACATTTGTAGATGCGTTCCCGGATTGAATGAGTTAAACAGTAACACTGCCATAACACTGGTGTACAGTGTTTGTGTGTGGATTGCCACATGTGGCCCCTGGTGTGACTATTGTCATGGCAGACCCCTGAACAGTGTTTGTGCTAAGTTTGGTGTGGATCGGAGCAATGGCGTCCACGGTCTACCCACCCTTTAGGCAATTTTAATATAGGATATTTCATATGCAGTGTTGGGTAGTAACGAATTAATAATAATATATTACTGTAATATTATTACTTTTCCCAGTAACGAGTAAAGTAAGGTATTATTCTGCCAAAACAGTAATATAATACCATATTACTCGGTCAAAAAAGGCCTCGTTACTCGTTACTGATGACGAGCGTCTTTTTTTTACTCCCTCTCCGTCTCTCGTAGAGGCAAGTTGTCGCATCATGCAAAAATAGAGTAGATCTACAAGCTATCAACCTACGTCAACAGAGATGCTTTTTAGCTTGCAGATCAGTTCTTTTTAGCACGCAGCCTGCGCACAGTTATGACGTAGCGCATGACCCGTATGCGACCGCCGCGTCGTGTATTTCTCCGCCGTTGTTTAACTTAAAAAAGCTCTCAAACTTCTATTTTTATGCACGGAATTTACTTATAAGATATCGTTCGGATAGAATTTAGTTGTTTAACTTCATATATATGGTCAATTAATCATGAGAGCCTATTTAAAAATAAAAATTCAGAGAACCGGCAGGGGCAGGCAGTGACACGCATTGTATCCCAATAAAGCAACCTATTCAGAAGTCCCCCTGCGTCACTTGTCTGGAGGTCGGGGAAACGAACTGCTGATGAGGAGAGGAAACAGTGTTCCTCTCCTCTCCTCTCCTCTTCTCTCCTCTATATCATTGGTTCTCAAAGTGGGGTCCGGGGACCCCCAGGGGTCCTTGAGGGAGTTCCAGGGGGTCCCCAGCTAAATGATAGATTAGGCACCAAATGGACCCTTATGGGTCTGTAACTCTGAGAGTGTACAAATGGAACCAAATGGACCCTAACGGGTACATTTGGTTCCATTTGTACACTCTCAGAGTTAAATTGACATAGGTTTTACAATATAAATTGCGGTCCAAGTGATGCCAAATGCCATTAAATGGGGGTCTGTAGCCCTAATGCATGTCAAACTGGGGGTCCTTGAAATTAAAATGGTTGAGAATCACTGCTAGAGTCGTAAAAAAATCTTCTCTTATGGGGGTCCCTGGCATATCTTTTGAAATGGGGATCCGCGGGCTAATAAGTGTCAATTTGGGGGTCCTTGACATGAAAAAGTTTGAGAACCACTGCTCTATATCTCCTCTCCTCTCTCCTCCCCCCCTTGCACTTTGGCTAATTAATATTGACTGGTGTAAGATGTGTTGAAAAGGTTAAGAAATGTTCAAAAAGTTTACTTTATTGTTTCAGTTTTTGAGAGGCTGCAGCCAGTGTGTGCAGTTCAGATTGATGTTGTTCCTGTAAGGATAATTATTGTTCCAATTCCAAATATGGAATTTGCAGCAGCAAAATACTTAAAAGGATAAAGACTGTTGACTGTTTTCTATTGTTCCATTAAATTGGATTCAGTTCTAAAAGGCTAAAAACTGTACACGTCTTTTCTTTTGCGGGGGGCGCGGGGAAAGTAATATAAAGTAATACGTAATATATTACTCTTGATTCCAAGTAATAAGTAATATAATATTATTACTTTTCAAAGGAGTAATAAGTAACATATTACTCTCCTAAGTAATATAGCCCAACACTGTTCATATGTAAGATAATCTTGTGTTAGAGAGGTCAACACTGCTGTGTATTGTATGGTTGTGTATTGAGTCCAAGTCAACGTGTGTGTGTGTGTGTGTGTGTGTGTGTGTGTGTGTGTGTGTGTGTGTGTGTTTTCAGGTGAGGAAATTAAAGGGATCAGATGAACATCTGAGTGTGGAGAGAACAGGCCAGGAGGGGCTGGTGAGTTACTGCATACACACAGACACAGACACACAAAGCTGTACAGTTGACTTCATGTACAATACAAACATACTGTACATCATGATCCGTAGTCTTTTAAGCAAAGCAAATAATATTGTTTGCTCTCCACACTTCAGCCGTTCGTTTAAGTGTGTGTATTTTCTCACTGTTACTACTCAGTGGAGCAGTACTGTTTCATTTGTCTCAATAAAATGCGTACGCTGCTTCATTGCCAACCTGCTCCTCACTGCATCACACACATTTTATTTTACAGAGGAACAATTTTGCCCTCGTAGAGCCTATACATCATCCAAAGATTGCCCAAAATCTAGGCTATTTTAGGGAAGATATATGGGAAATGGTATGTTTTGAGTGAACAAAATATGTATTATGTGAAAATATATTTCCAGGATGCAAACTAATTTTCGTATTGTCTGCCAAGGTTTGTATAATATAAGCTTGTGGGGAAAAAAGTACATTTTTAGTAATGTATAATACGTATTTTTGAAATAACTTTTTTCTGTTTTAACACAGTAACTGTTTCCCATGACGACATTTATTACTGTACCAGTCAGTGTAATCCTTTTCTAAGCCTCAGATCTCTGGTGACAGAGCTGCTCATTATGCAAGGAACGTATGATATGGAATGACTATTTATCCCTGTGATTGTAAAGCTGAAAGAAAGTAACTGAAAGTAAGCTAAAAGAAAGTTTTCCAAAGCTGTATACATCTTACAGATGTCGTTAAATGAGTTGATGGAGTAAACGCAATCTCATCCGAGGTTGTGCTTCTCTACACTGAGTTGATATAATATCTTTGGTAATATTATTACCAAAGAGAGACAATTTATTGTCAAGCCGTATTTGAATTAATTAGCCCATTCGTACAATGGGTGTCTGTCCCATGAAAACCAGAAATTGCACAACAATTGCAGGTAAATCCCACATCCCTATCAGAACATGCACATACAAATTTCAAGCATTTGTATGTCAGTCGGTTGAACACAAGATATAATCAGACTTATTCATGCACTCAAGAATGTCCCTGCCCTCCTGCTCTATCTCTGTCAGACGTCTTCTCTCCGTTCCAGTTTGTTGAGGAGCCTGGAGCTTCTGTCTTTGACAAGTTTAGAGGACAAAGCCTACAGTTTGTGTGTTTGCACGCCTAAATGTTGTTTCCTATTCTGCTTACTCACGACTCGTACAGTAGCTTAAAGGTGATTCATATACTTAGTTGAGCTCCGGCGAGGCACACCAAAAAATAGCCGACCACAATGCATCGCAGTGCAACACGTTGTGAGCTTGTAGATTGATTTTGACTGATGACCCCTTGGCCTTTCCTGTAGCACACACATTATCTGAAAATTGAATGGGCAGATTCCAGGATGAACGTTTTTGGTGACCCCATAGCGTTTCCACTAGCTCCACCCTTTGATCAATTCCCATTTGCTTGTAAGAAGCTAGCCTGGAATCCAGACTGAGTTGCTTTCACTCCGCTTCACAGTGTGGGAGGCTTCCATTTGAGCCTGATTTCATGAACGTCAACTTTTAGATAGGCACTTCATGGCCGATTGGATAGTGCTCAACAAATCGCAGTAGGAAGGGAAGAGACTTGAATTTTACATTGGAAGGTTCTGGTCCCGCCTCGCCCTCAGACCATAATATTTATTGGAAGGCTCTGGTCCCGCCCCGCCCACAGACCAATCTGAATCCTCGGCTCCTTGGTGTCCGAAACTGTTAGTATGACCCAGGCAAAACCACCAGTTATGAGCAATCTTATTCCATTAAAGCATGAGAAATGTTAATCAAGTGTCAGTGGGTGTTTTCCCGCTGCTAACAGGGCCTCTCAGTTAGATGCTGCACTATCCTCAGTTTTTTTTGTTATCCTGTTCTAGCATTTTTCATTTGAAGCCACAGGGAAAGAAACAGTGTTCTAAAACAGTAACCTGGCTGTTTCTCTGTGGGAGGGAGAAAATAGTTTCATCGATTTGATTTTTGTTTTCTGTGTGTCTGTGTGTTCTCTACTCTGGCATGACCAGACCTACTGGTGTCTGAAATGATCTCTGTGACAATGGACACTGCCTAAGATAATAATAATAGGGCTAGATAATTAAAAAAAAAGTATTTTAAAGAATGGTACAATTCAATATCGAGACAAGAGATACATAATTCTTATTCTCTTATCTAATTAGTCTTATCCAATTATCTTATCATCTAATTCACCCTCTCTATCTTTCACTTACCCTTTTAAAGCGTTATGATTCACTGGCCAGTAAATAAAGACAGAACAAAATGGAGACATTATTGAATATCAATATTTGACCTATAAATAGCATGATAACATTTTAATTCCCCCCAGCTTTAGAGTGTACAGAGAGAGTGGGAGGATAGAAAACGAAATTGAGATTCTGTCTGATGCTGCAGCCAGCGTACTGTATAAATACAGTGGCTTTATGTATTAAAAGTACTGGAAACACTTCAATGATCGTGGACAACCAAGGCTCCGAGATGAAGAGGCTTAAACTTACAGGCATAAGCAGAAAATAGACCTTGTTTAAAAAAGTTTTAAATGGCAACTTTGTAGACTTGCATAGATATTCCAGTGGAGAGTTAGCTCTTGAGACATGCAGTAGCCTATAGTAGAATGCATTGGGAAGTCTTAGTGTTCTATACTAGAGGTTCGGGCCGACACCTAGTACGTCGCTCTGCCGATCCGACCAATATGTCTGAGTCATTGTGTCGGGGGTACCCGTTGTACCTGTCTGTCTGTCCCGTTTGTGCCCATATATGGAGATATCTGTATCTGCCAGTCCTTATCCCTTTTATGCCCTATACCTTGTACAGTATATTGGCTTGCCCAGCTACGGGCATATTGGTCGGATCGGCGGTTCTGGACAAACGCAAATCCGAACGACTCGTTGGCGGGCGCCACACTCCCTCTTGTCATTGCCGATGCGCTCGCTGAGTTTGAAGTCGGTCGGTCCCATAAATGCATGCCTATGTTTGGGCGTATTGGGTTTGTTTATGGTTATGTCTGAGTCATAGCGACGTGGCCGTGGTCCTGCCTATATATGGATGTATCGGGTTTGTTTATGGCTATGTCTGAGACAGAGTAACGTGGCCGTGGTCCTGCCTGTATTTGGGCGTATCAGGTTTATTTATGGTTATGTCTGGGTCAGTGACGTGGCCGATATGCCCATATATGGTCACTGCTTTACCCCACTATCCAATCACAAACAGTTAATTTATTTCAGCCTGCGACAGATTTTCACGTCCTCCGATAGGAATGGCCTTTAAGTTGCTCTTTAAGTTGAGTTTCTAAAGCATTCAGTCACTGGTTCAGACACATGGCTCCATTTTGTTTGTACTGTATGCCTGCATTGTCGACAATCTGGACATTTTCAAGGTGCTATTTATTGAACTTGGTTCATAAATGACCCATTTTATTTGTTTGGAGTTTTCTGTTTCTGTGATGGATGACCCACTGGGCTTTGACTCAGTTATCCCCCCCCTCTCTACTCACCTGTTCTGTTCTTCGTGCCTCTTTCACTCTAATTCTCCATCTCTCTTACCTAGGGTTCTTCCTCCTCTGGTCGTACCCGAAGTTTCTCCCTCCTTCCTCACCTTCCTCCATCGTCCTCCCCCGGATCCCAGAGACACCTGGGCCACCCGGCCACGCCCAGCAACATCGTCACCATCACCCACCACAAGTCTCCTGCCGCTGGCCGGCGGGCTAAGAACCAGTACCCAGGAAGACTCATGGAGGTCAAAGAGGTGGGTGTTGGCTGATGATGTCACTTAGTGTGTTCACTTCATGTCAAAACACGACTGTCATCTATCCTACTTTGTCACTCGACAAAAAGGCCCATTTTCAACTGAAAAAGGTAAGATTATTTATTCTTTTTAAAATTTTAACATCCTCCATTTTGCTCATTATCGGTTGCTATTGAGGTCATCTTACAACCTTTGACTGATCCGACTGATATGCCCATATATGGAGATCTCTTTATCTGTCTGTCCTTGTCCCTTTTATGCCCATATATCGAGATCCCTTATGTCATCAGTATATGCCCATATATGGGCATGCCCCCTTTTGTGCTCATATATGAAGCTGACGGATTTGTTTGCGCCTGATGCCATGACGACACATTGAGGTTAGACGACACACTCCATATTTGGACGTGGCTGCATTGGGAACTCCTTATATGGTTATGGCTGTGACATGAGCGTGCATGACGACGTAGTGACATGAGTGTGACGTCAGAGGTCCGCCCGCCGGAATCAAATATGAAAATATGAAATATTTAAAAGGTTACAGAGAAGGGCACAAACGAGGGGGAATGTCAATACAAATGTATTTGATGAGTAATCATCAATAAAATATTTTAACCACTGACATGCCCAAAATAGTGATGGCCAGGGATAATGTGGCTTAACTGGAACCAGGTAGAACCTGTGAGAATCTCCACATTCCCTAGACTAATGCCTGAATGTTGGAAACTGTAGATTCTAGTGGAATTCACTCCCAGACTCTTGCCATGGAGCTGCATTGCATTTTCCATGGCCTTTGTGCTCAGTGTTTGCCCTAGTGTCAGGTGGGTCGCTGCTGGTGCAGTGAGTTCAGCAAATATTTCTGGCCTGCTGTACACTGCAGTACGTTCAATGTCTGTCAGTAACTTTAGCTTGGTTAGCATTTTCCTGTATATACTGTATATCTATACAGTATAACATGGCAGGTGACAGAGATCAGATCTGGCAGAGGATATATTATTGAACCTATGGGTGTATCCTCTGATATACCTGACCGTGTGAGATAAGCAGTGGTGGAAAAAGTACAAATTTTTTTTAGGTAAAAGTATCAATACGGCAATGTAATACTCTGTTACAAGTAAAAGTCCGGAATTCAAAATTACTTTTACTTAAAGTACCAAAAGTAGAAAGTACTCATTATGCAGAATGTCCCTTTTCACAAGTTTTCAAATGTATACAAATATTTTGAAAATAGCAGATCTACAAGCTCACGATGCCAGGCATTGTGAGCTTGTAGATCGTCTATTTTCCAATGACCGCAATGTACAGGGCTGAAGTGGTTAATTAATGTTTTGTAATAATAATCAAAATCTACAAAGTAACTGGTAACTGTTTGGTAAAATGTTTTCAAATAAATGTAGTGGAGTGAAAGTACAATATTTGTCTCAGAGATGAAGTGGAGTAGAAGTAAAAGTATTGAAAATTGGAAATACTCCAGTAAAGTAAAAATCACACCCTGTGTGAAGTGGGCGGTGTCTTCCTAGCTAACCACAATACTGAATGGAGTCAACCAATATATATGCTTTGATCTGAAAGAGCCACTTAGTGTCAGCATGTGTCTTGCTAGCTAATCACAATACTGAATGGAGTCGATCAATCATGTACAAAAGATAAATACATTTATCTTTTGTAAAACACACTTTATGATGGACAAAACCATAACTTAAAAAAAACAATAATTTGGTTTTTTTTAAGTTATGGTTGCTTATATAGGGCTATGCACATGTGTCATGTGACACTGGCCAATCACATAGGGCTATGCACATGTGTCATGTGACACTGGCCAATCACAGTCCTGAATAGATTGTGATTGGCCAATCACAGCGCAGGATAATTCTACAAACTTTTAGGGCCGGTTTCACTGCCCAAGATATTTGTACATTTTTCCAAATCTCACTTATAGGGGCGGTTTCACCGCCCAAAAATACCGGTACCCCAAAATTGTACTTAAGTACAGTACTTGAGTAAATGTACTTAGTTACCTTACACCACTGGAGATAAACTGATATAAATGCAGCACTACTGATTGCCAAGAACATAAACTGCACCCTGTTTGGCTCCAAGAACTCTAATTGATGAAGGAGGCACGACGGCTACCTTCTCCTTTTCCTTCTGCTCTCACAACATTTGAATCACTTTACTGTACACTCTGTGCATAACTGTAGTCCCGGTCTCCTGAAGGTGGCAACCGCATTTCTGGTTCCGGTTCAGTTTCCCCATAGCTTTGCTTGATTGGTGAGGCAGCAGATTTAAACTGGAAACGCATATGACTGTTTACGGTTGAAAACTGCTGCCGCACCAATCAAGTGAAGCTATGGGGAACTGAACTGGAAACAGGTGTGCCACCCTCAGGAAACCAGGACTACAGTTATGCACAGAACCTATTGGATTACTATGACTGAGGAATGCATGGAGTGAGGCCTGTTTGTGTGTATGGTTTCTTTGCCTTAATCGTGAGACATTTTAAACCCCTCCTTTCTGAATTTCCCACTTGTCCGTCAAGTCAGACTGACAGACATTAATTCTCTTCACTTACTGAACCTGTCAGTTCAGATTAGCACAAAGTCCTCATCTATTACATGTTCATACACCAATGCAGCCATTCACTGATGCCTTCTTATCTTCCATTAACGTGGAGCTACCCTCAGCCCCCCCTTAACTAATTGCCTGTCAGAAGTTTACTTCTAATGATTAACTGAAAAAGATTAGATGTGATGCAGGGTTTTGGGTAAATGGACTGATTAAAGACTTGATTGTATGCCTGGCAGGCGTACTGAAGGCAGGACAGCTTCCATATGATTAAAAACATTCTGTTTAGTCATGGACTTGTTTGGTATATTGTCAATGAGGTAATGTACTACTGAACTATGTAGATAAGAAGACTTGAATACATTTTTAGCTGATGGAAAGACTTTCAAAGGTGATGACCAAGCTTATTGTGGAGAGAAAGAGAAAAAACTATTGTAATACAGTATGTACTCACTGCAGAGAGAAATACAATTGTAATGTTAGAGAAATGTTGTTTTATGCAGATATTTATTTTTATTTTTGCAAGGCCAGTTTTTCTGCAAACAGTTATTTTTGGAGAAGTAAAGAGTTTGAGGAGTAGAGTGCTTTGGGTTTTGGGGTAAGTAGATAAATAGTGATAACAGACATGGCCTTTACTCAGGAACCGTCTCTAATATGCTCTACAGATCAAAATGAAAACTGTTTCTCCATCATAGAGAAACACTGGTTGGTTCAGTACTGACCTTGCTCTGTTGCTAAAGGGCACAGCAGTCAGCAGTCAGAAGGAATCCTTTCTCCTATTTCTACCTGACACTGGCTGTTCTCATGCAGGCGGCACTGCAACAACGACAGCTCTTATTTAGGGGGCTGTGTTTGGGACAAAGCAGCTTTGTATGTACTCCACCAAACAGTGTTTCAATAAGGCCGCTGGTGAATAGGTTGCAGCTAAGCTAATAACCTATCATGTAATCAGAGCTTCACAATGGGATGTTGGTACCATGAATCAACCTAAGCACTGACACTGCAGAGCGGTATACTGAGAAACGTTAGCAAAACAAGCCATCACATTGATTGTCATACTTCCCCAGCAGATGTTTTTTTATTTAGACTTAGATTCTTGTGTAGAATTATTCTCCTGCTTGTTATTCAATGACATTGCATGAAGTTATCCATGTAGGGCTGCAACTTTCGAACATTATCCTCACAATTATTCACACTATTACTTTTTGGATTAATCCAATAATCGAGAATCGTGTCCATAATCTGAAGACTCACCTCTTCAGACTCCACCTTAGCCCTCAGCACTTGCCGTAGCACTTGCCCTAGCCTTGACGACCTTGCATTGACCTTATGCAAAGATTAAAATGTAATTTAGTATGTTATTAGACAGGTTCCAGGCTCATTTGTTGACCTGGCATCCTATAGTCTGTATAGTTTCAATGTACAGATTATAATTTATTTGATATTATGCTGTTTAGACTGATGATAGATTCTTTGTTTACATACTGTATGATCCTAGATTACTGCATTTTATTTATTACCTTGTGTTTAACCTTGCTTACTGTAAATCGCTCTGGATTAAGAGCGTCTGCTAAATGCCTAAATTGTATTTAAAACAACATAGTTATATTAAAATAGATTATTTGATATAATTGATTAAATCGATTAGTTCGATTAACTGTTCATCCCTAATCTCATGCCAGGCCCTTTTTTAACATGCCTTTCTTGCTCATTGAAGATGTCCGTCTTCAAGTTTTGCTGCTTTCCTCCGGGTCAGAACCCCCCTGCCGTGCCTGTGCCTTGTCAGGCTAAGAATAACTTGATGAGTGAGGCTCAGACAGAGAGAGGACAAACCAGAGAGCAGTGGGCGAGGAGAAACATTTCTCATTTTTTTTAGGAGCAGAAAGCCTGTTTTCCTGAAACGAACCCAGGACAATTAGTGTAAATATTGCGCAGATGGTGTGGTCATTAAGTAAAACAAACACTCATTTGCTTCCCTCTTTTTCAAGCAATTTCTCTACAGATGGACTCCCAAAGTGGAGCAAACAAGGTCCTCTTTGAAGTGTGATTCATTTTTCCATTGCTTTTATGTTGGTTCTAACTCTGCCTCTGTCAGATCCAATGACTGAGTGTTCTGTTGTGCGACCCGATTCGCGCGCAACATCGCCTGCGCTCTGTTTTCCTCTTTGCACTTCTCTCTCTCTACCCTTCCCCTCTTCCACCTGATGTGGGTTGGTTTAGTGCCTGGCTACCACACCACGTTCATGAGTCATAAAGTCCATAAAACATGGCTGGCTGATGCTGGAATGGGGCCAGCTGATGTTAGAGTAGAGTGTATTTGATTCTGCCTGGAGGCTGAGTTAAGTGCTGCCGTACAATTACTGGAACGGCATGCTCGGACATCGGCGTGTGCATTTAGGTGGATTTATGACAGAGCAGTGACTGGATGGATGCAATAGGCATGTTCGTATTGCACATCTCTTGATTAAATTACGGAGTGTTACTACCATGATGTTGGCCATGATGATATTGATGATTATGATATATATGTAGCTTGTGTTGTTGAATTACATTACAGTCCTCATACTTTGGGACGTTCGTTGCCTTTGAAGAGTTTATTTTGGCAAAACCATTTTGGCAAAACCTCACCAGGCAGCCGCATGTGGAACAGTCCTTCAATGAGATCGACATTCGTCCTCAGCTACCCATCGCTTGGTATTTTTTGTCTCCCAGTTTAGTCCTAATGGCAATTTTCCCCAGCCGCTTCTTTTCACCTGACAGTGGGGAGCTTCACCAGGAGGGTGAACGCGCTATCCAGTCTAGTTCTTCTCCCTGTTAAACAGTTGCCCTGACCATCGTTCTCCCTGCCCGACTTACCACCCGTGAACACAGCCTATAATTGGCTGCGTTCAGGGCTGGTAAGTCAGGTATTGTGTTCATTGGAGCTAAGCAGGATGCCTTTTTTTTTTGTCTCCGCGGTGGTCGGCAGGCAGTGATGGAAGAAGTACTCGCATGTTTTACTTAAGTAAAAGCATCAATACGGCAATGTAGATATGCTCTATTACAAGTAGAAGTCACATATTCTAAATGTATTTGAGTAAAAGTACAAAAGTATCGGCATCAAAATATACTTAAAACCAAAAGTAAAAATACTCATTGAGCAGAATGTCCCATTTCACAAGTTAAAAATGTATAATAAATCATTTGAAAATAATGCGACGCATTGTGAACTTGTAGATCTGCTATTTTCAAATGGCCGAAATATATATACGGCTGAAGTGGTTAGTGTGTTTTGTAATAATAAGTAAAGGTACAATATTTTCCTCTGAGATGTAGTGGGGTAGAAGTAAAAGTATTGAAAATTGTAAATACTGAAGAAAGTAAAAATACCTCAAAATTGTACATACTGAAGAAAGTAAAAATACCTCAAATTGTACAAGTACAGTACCTCTGTGGGCAGGAACTTGTCCCCTGTCTGTTGGTCTTTTGTCCTGAATCTGGCTGACATCACAGAAGAGTAATATCTATCCAGTCATGTCCCAGAAGGTTGCAGTGTTCTCTTCACTCCATGGTTTACCTTGGATCTTTGTCTGTCGTCCAGCAAAGGTGCATGTAGCTGAGCTAACATGAAAGCTTTATTGTGAGTGAACTTTTATCTTGTCAAATATTGTTTTTGCGCCAGACAGACATTTCACATTTTGAAGGAACAGTCATTACATCGTTTCTATATCGTGAACGGCATTTCGTAGTTATGAATATGAACCCTAGCATTCCTGAGCATGTAGATCGGCTATTTTCGGCAAAGGAATTTGGAGAATTATGAGGAAAAAAGGAAAGGACCAAGTACTTGCCAATGACGCTAAATCCATATTGTATATCATTAATAATAAGCAATAGGTCAACATGATTAACATTATTATTTTTGTTTATAAATGCACTGGGCTTAGTTGGGCATCAACATTAGGGCTGCACTGTAGGCGACTCTGCTTAGTTGAGGTGCGTTTGTTGTACAACATGCATGTAGTACAACAAACGCAAAAGATTATGCAAAAAGAATGACCATAGAAGGGTATTACTCTGAGCCGACTGACCGGGTAACAAGGAGATCAGATTTCACTGACAGACACAATAAAACCTGTTGTTTACAAATCATGACATCCAAACATCTGATCGCTGCAGCTGCTGTTTTAATCGTCAAGGTTTATCTGATCCAGTGTCTGTAGCCTGTTAATCCGAGGTACATGAATGACTGAATGAACACGGACAGCAGTAGCACCACAAATGGTGACCAGTGGAAACTAGTCACTATAGAAATGAGTCACTGCCATGACTCGCTTGTCAAAGAAAATGAAAGGCAATATGGCGACATTATGGATTTGAATACAACAAATAAGGTGAGCTGAAACAAACCCCCCCCCCAAAAAAAAAATGTATATATGAAATGAAGTATCATTGCTTAATCTAATGATGGGTCACCAAAGTCGGTATAACTGGTTCAGTCCAGTTTGACCATGAAAATCAGACCGGTTTGGAAATGTTTAAATCGTCACAAGCCTACCCCACAGACACACATGAGATAAAGTGTGACCTTTAGGTTGTGTGTAGATGAAGATGATTCAATAAACAAAAAGACGATATGATAGTTTAGTATAACTAAACATTTTAGAGGTTTAACCACTTAAGCTCTACAGTACCTTTTTTCTATACTTTATCTTATGGGAAATGCCAAAAATAGCTCATAATGTGGCACAAATTTTGGAAAAAAACAGAACATTTGCCTAAATAGGGACACCTGGGTTAATGTGGTTAAATTAACGTACTGTACTGTGGTACTGTAATCGTTTTGTGAGTCGGGGCCCAATCCCAGTTCCATTTATCCATCCTTTCATCCATTTATCCATCCTTTCATCCATTTATCCATCCATCCACAATCCAACCATCCAGAAGTGTGATGGAGTCAGACTGCATGTCTCTTCCATCCAGCTGCCTTTGTATCTGATGTGAACCCGTCAAATGACTTGTCTCTCAGTGAGTCATACCCAGCCGTGGCTGCATGAGACCTCTGAGGTCTCAGGCTATTTCTGGACATCTCACTGGGCCTGTTTTCCCCTGACTGATGAGAGAAGAGTGGACGTTTCATGCTTAGTGCCCTTAGCCTCACGGATTCCTGTGAAAATCTGATGGTTATCTTGTTGTGGTGTTGTGTCCCAGTATGAAGAAATTGTTGTCAGTTGTCTGCCTGTATTGTTGGCATTGTGTTTGGTTATTGTTGTCATTGTTTTTGTTTGTGTGTTGTTTGGTTATTGTCATTGTCATTTATATATATTATATTTATTACCATTTTGTTTGTATTTGTTGTTGTCATTGTGTGTGTGTGTGTGTGTGTGTGTGTGTGTGTGTGTGTGTGTATTGTCATTGTATGTATGTACGTATGTGCAATTTTTTATGTATTGTTGTGTTTGTGTGTCTGTTAGTAAAATAACAGATTTTGGATAAAGGTGAAGGTCAAAATGACACAATGAACCATATCTCAGGAATGAAGAGACTTAGAGTAATGAGGTTTAATGCGTTAGATTCCTCCTACAAATCGCTCTGATCTGAAGATCTGATCCACTGGCTCTCAACATCGGGTCCGGGGACCACCAGGGCGTACAAATAGACCCTGTAACTCTGAGAGTATATACAAATGGACCCATATGGTGTCCATTTGGTTCCATTTGTACACACAAGTTAAATTACTGAGTGTCTTATGGTTTATAAATATAATTTCTTTTTCCATTTATACAGTCCCATAAGGGTCCATTTGAACGTCTGGTGGGCCCTGGACCAGACTGAGAAACGGTGAATCTAATCATTGACCAACTGTGATGTTGCACTGTATTGTTGTCTCCGCCAGGCCAGGAAGAGTATGTTTTTCCCCCTGTCCGTCCGTCCGTGTCCGTCCGTCCTTCTGTCTGCGAGCAGCTAATCTCCGCCACCGTTGGCCCAGTCGCTGTGAAACTGCGCACACACACTCCATGGATGCCACAGCAGAACCTCTGCCCCACATTTTTCAGATCAGCCTGTCATAGCGCCACCATGAGGCCGACTTTTACAAAACATTTTCGATATTACTCCTACAGATTTTGTCCGAACAACACACAAATCGGTACACAGTATCTCTACAGTCATGTGATTAACACGGATCTGTCCGATTTCCCATATTCCATCCTGATTGGCTAAGATTGGCTTCCAAAGTTTGCAGGATTGGTTCGTTTTGAACAAAATTCCTCAAATCATGAACGCAGCATGTGATTTCCGTGAAATTTTCCACGTAGATTCCCTCTTGGCCCAGGAAGAAATGCCACTTGAAAACTTTAACATCAGCCTCATGGTGGCGCTATAACAGGCCGATTCACGTTTTTACCTATAACTGCACCGATCTTCGTGAAACTTTGCAAGCACACTCCCTAAAGCCCAAGGAAAAACCTTTGCCCTGCATTTTTCACATTTGCCTTTTAGAGCGCCACCAGGAGGATGACTTTTGTAAAACAAATGTTTTGCTCTTACTCCTTCAGATTCTGTCCAAAAAACACGCAAATCAGTACACTGTATCTCTATAGTCATGTGATCAAGATGGATGTGTCCGATATTTCATATTCCATCCTACTTGCCTAACATTGGCTTCCAAAGTTTACAGGATTGGTCAGTTTTGAACAAAATTCCTCAAATCATGAACGCAGTGTGCAATTTCCGTCAACCTTTGTACGCACATTCCCACTAGGCCGAGGAAGAAATGCCCCCCTTGAGATTGGCCTGTTATAGCGCCACCAGCAGGTCTAATTTAGCAAACCACATTTTTGGAACAAAATGCCTCAAATCATGAATGCAGTGTCCGATTGTTGTGAAAGGCCTAAGAAGAAATGGCACCCTTTTCACATTGGCCTATTATAGCGCCACCAGGAGGCCATAATAACCTACCTGACCTGGCGGACACTTGTGCTCCGAGGAGCACTTTTTCTAGTTGTCAATGTTATTGTCTTAGAATTGATGACCACGGAGAGGTTCATGTTTTGAAGGTGAAGCTGTAAACACAGCAGATCTACTCTACTATGATGTCACGGTGATGTCCACATGAGGACCCCATTACAACACAAGTGATGTCATTCAGCCAGAAAGCTCTACAGATAGAACAGAGGTGGTTGTGGAGCTAGGAAGAGGACGGACTGATCCATGAGCTGTCAGATTTTTAAAACCCTGGATAAGGAGGCGTTCGGGTGGCGCAGTGGTAAAAGTCACTGCCCACCACCACAGAGGTTGTGGGTTCGCATCCGGCTTTGTCGAGCGTGTACACAAATACAATTGGCCCGTGTTCAGAGGAGGGAAGCCGGGCTGGGAGGGTGATATCGGTCATTGTACGTACTCCTACGGGCTGGGGCAGCACCTGTCAGCGGGGAGTGTTGGGCGGGAGGAGTAGGACGAAGGCTCTACGTCCTCCTGGTGGGGCTCCTCACTGGTTTTTATATTGCTCACATTATCTCAATGGTCATGTGATCAAGACGGATCTGTCAGATTTTTCCTATTACACCCTGATTGGCGAATTCCGAACATTGCTGGCCCACACAATAACCTACCTGACCTGGCGGAGACCTGTGCTCCGAGGAGCTCTTTTTCTAGTTACTACTCTCTCCTGACTGAGAGCACGGAATCCGTTTGTGTCTTGTTCACATTGTTTACAAGGGAAGGGAGGCGTTTTACTGTCGTCATGAAACAGATGAGCTATGAGGCATTCTCACACGCAGGTCAGAAATAGACAGGCGCTTCAGTTTGCATAACACCACTTTAACTGTGACACTTGGCAGAAAGCATCTCAGGTAGACCACTTAGCGACAGTTCAGCTGTGATTTGGACTGTTATGCTGATGCTTTCCTAGTTCAAATACTGTAGGTTACAAGTTCAAAGTTACATAAAAAACACAGAAAGCTTTTTGGGTAATTGATTATGGAATTAATTGTTGCAGCCTTGAAACTAAATTACACTTTGGTATAGGTTTGGGTTTTGTAGTTACCTTGCAACTTCAAATATTGGTGATATTCTTTTAATATATATATTTTTTAATAAAAATGTCAATGACTACATTGCATCAGTACTACATAGCAAGTATAATTTTGCTTTAATTTGTATGTTACCCCAGGCATAGTTTAGTCATACTCTGTGTCATCTGTGCCTTTAGATTATATACATGTCTGTCTGTATGAAGCGCAGTGAGATGCGTGTCCTTCATGAGTGGGTCATAGGAGTGTCCTTCACTAGGGTAGTTGGTGAGATGGATTATTGTAGAGTTTGTGTGAAACGATCCATCCTCCCCTTCACCCAACATTGCACCGTTTACCATCGATTGAGTCTTTGGAGTACAGCATGGTCTGTCTGCAGTGACAAATTATGTTGTAGTTTACAATCACAATGCCTTTCATCTGCCAAGTGGGACATTTAACGCTCAGCATTAAAAGTGTTAAAAAGCTATGTTGAACAAATAAGGGGGTACGGCATCGAGTCCCATAGGGTACAGATTTATTTGTGGTTTAATTTATTTAATTGTCAAAACATTTGCAAATACCCAGCATGTGTATTTGGAGCAGTGTGCAGCCACTGAGTACTATAACAATGCTGAAGAAAAGTTGTTTACCATGGGACCCTTGAACATCCCACTCAAATCAATTACTGAATGATTGGACAAACTCAGCTTCTCGTGTGTGTGTGTGTGTGTGTGTGTGTGTGTGTGTGTGTGTGTGTGTGTGTGTGTGTGTGTGTGTGTGTGTGTGTGTGTGTGTGTGTGTGTGTGTGTGTGTGTGTGTGTGTGTGTGTGTGTGTGTGTGTGTGTGTGTGTGTGTGTGTGTGTGTGTGTGTGTGTGTGTGTGTGTGTGTGTGTGTGTGTTAATGTAATGCATCATGATGTGTGATCATATAATATTATGTAATAGACAAATATATCCAGGCAGTAATAGACAAATATATCCAGGCAGTATAATGGTGTAGGCAGAACTATAAAAACAACAGAAGGAATCATAAAACAAAATAAAGTGGAAACATCAATGGACCATTTAGGAAACTATTGAATTTACAAGCCAAAGCCTGATTTAACAGGCATAACTGGCTGGTCGTTTCAGAGTCTGGGATCCCTGAGGGCAAAGGACCGATCAGCCTTGGCAAGCAGCCAGGACCTGGGAACAACCAGCAAGGCCCCTCGCTCAGATCTTACCTTGGTTCACAGGGGGTCAAATATTCATTGAATTATTGCCTCTGATAGCTCTATATTACAACGCCAATACCCTTGTTTGTTGATTTTCACTCCTTTTGTATTTCCAAGTGGAATGTAAACACCAGAGAGTGAGGAGGAAATGCAAATCCCTCAACAACACCAGAACTCTTCTTAAACTAGTACATTTATGTAAGAAAATCGGGGACCTTGGTTCAACCTAAAGGTCTTTTCACACGGAGAGTGATTGAAGCGCCTAGTAATTCCTTTTCAATGAGAGGCGAGCAGGCAGGTACTGTAGGGAGGAGCGGGGCAATCTGACGGACATTGTCGTGACAAGTGGTCGCAACCCCGTGAAGCTGTGTTTGTTCAAGGCTGGTTGGCGGGAAGGTTTTGGCTCTGCCTGTGATTGCAGAGGATGTGGCAGAAGGGCCACAAGATTGGAAGCACAGCTGGTCTTCTCTCTCTCGCTCTCTGGCTCTCTCTCTCTCTCTCTCTCTCTCTCTCTCTCTCTCTCTCTCTCTCTCTCTCCTCAAAAGGATGTACAGACTCAGGTCTTGACCTTCTTTTAAAAATGTTGCTTTGGATTATAAACTCTGGACTTTCAAACCTTCAAGACAACCACAATCAGCTAATGTAAGCTAAACATGTACGTACACTAAATGTCAGGACGCTTTGAAATTAGCCTGGCATGGCCAGACTGATATCACTGCGTAGTAGATTAGTAGTAGATTAGTCTGGAACTTCGGTGTGGAAGATTAATTTAAGGGGTGGTTACAAACAGATTCAAACGTCACAGCAAAAAAAATCCCACTTTGAATACTGGGCTCTGATTGGTCACCCACAACTCTGGGGTGAGCGAAATGAGATTCAAATCGAGGAGTGCCAGACCAATCTGCCCAGGGATATTTTTTTTTTAGGTGTGGTAGATTTGTCTGGTTTCCAGGCTACTTTGACATGCACCAGAACCCATGAGTTCTATACAGTAGCTGCCTGTACCAGGAGGAACAAAGAGTCTTTGTCAGTCCGGTGTCCCTCACTGTTCCCTGGCTTAAAGGATACTATGTAAAAGATAGCCTAGTGGAATCAGAGTATTAGTCTTGCATAGCCAGATGATCAGAGACCTCTGCCTATTGATATGTCTGTGGAAATCGAAATCCGATATGGGCTAGAACCGAGGAGAAAAACGCTACTGAAAAAAACAATCATATCGCCTTCCTAATATGCAGGTCCGCCCTAAAGTCTTGGCTTGGTTCTGCAATGCATTTATACTATATTAAAATTGCCTAATGGGTGGACGGTGGACGTTAGAAACGTATAATAACATCCGTTGCTCAGATCCGCACCAACCTTGGCACAAACACTGTTCAGAAGTCTGCCGTGACAATCAATAGGCCTCTGAGATCTCTGATTGTCTGGCCACACAAGACTATCAGAGTATTGACTTGTCTATAATTATGATCAATAACAGACTGTTGACTGTCCCAAGGTATCTTTGTCTCCTGACTCCTTGTCATCTCTGTCCTCCATTAAAGGTGATGGCCCAGGCTGAGGGTCAGCAGAAATCCTTGGTCCAGTCAATCGACTCCCTGCCCACCAGAGGCCCCGTCTCCTGCCTTGACCAAGACCTGCTGCTGCTCAAAGCCACATCCGCTGCCACCCTCAGCTGCTTGGGAGAGTGCCTGAACATCCTCCAGCAGTCTCAGACCCACACCCAGAGCATCCCTCAGTCCCAGTCCTCCCAGGCCAACCACACCGACCATGGACTCCCCTCCGGTGAGTCCCAGGTCCCGGGCCCCGTTCCAACCATGCTGCTGGAGCCCCCGACCCCTTCGTCTCCCTCTTCTCCTCCTCTGTCTTCCCTCCCGTCTCCTTCGCCAGAGTTGGGCACTGGTGACAAGGGCCACCTGGCGGAGCTAGACTGTGGCCCTTGTCCCTACCTGATGGGGGCCCTGAACTTGAATGTTTGTAGTAAATGTTGTTGAATGTTGCATCCGTATGTTTGTTTGTTGAATTTATTTTCCCCATTATCTTTTCTCTTCCATAGTTTGTAGTTGTTAGTGTGGTTTCTCTATTGTGTTGTTGATGCTGTTTTGTTTTTTTCTCCATTCATTGTTGTGACTTAATGTCTTGTCATCAGTTTTGCATTGGAATCCTAATATTTCTTACCAGGGCCAACTGTATGCAAGTGTGTGAAAGCGTATTTATGGTCAATATTGTTTACAAGGTTTATGAAGAAGCATTTTGGACAATGTGCTAAGTGCATGTAAGAAAAACAATTGGGTTTTAATGTGTGTGCTGTATGTGTGAATGAGAGAACCTTAACCACTAACCCTGGCATCCCAATTTTGGGCATACAGTAGCATTCTAGACGAAAATGTTAATAAAGGAAAATCGCAGACATACAAGGTCACAACGCCTCGCATTGTGATGCGTTGTGAGCTTGTAGATTCACTTTTTTTCTTTTTTTTTTAAGAACATTTTTGTGGTTAAATCATAATGACACTTTAATAGAGGTTTTGGTTGTGTAGTTACCTTGCCATGATGTAATTCCAAATATTGGCGAGATGAAGATATCTCATTACTATTTGTAATTCCATCATGGCAAGCTGTCTGCACAACCCAAACCTCTACCGAAGCGTCATTGTGCATTTGTGGTTAAGTGGTTAATAACTAATACTATGCACTTCTAACTTCTCTCTGCGGATTAGGCCTAATAAGTCTTTGCCAAAGAAATCCACATTGGTGCCTAAAACCCTCAGATCTCTCTGCCATGTTTAACCCTCTCTGTGCCAGATCCAAATGGAGCCAATAAAGATCTTTCAACGCAAACCCTTTTCAGCCTGCGGGCTCTTCTATGTGTTTCTATGCCCCCTCTATTGTTAATATTTGGGAGCCTGACCAGTGGAAAGTAGAGCATAAGTCTGGATGAGGTCCTGTACTTTAGCTCTCATAGATTTATGGTCTGTAAGGGTTAATTCAGACCGCACCGTTTTAATGCTTAATTTATGCTACAGTGCACGACGGTGTCGCACACGGAAAATATCACATCTACAAACTTGTAGATCAGCAAGATTTTCTGCGTGTGACACCATTGTAAGGCAAAGTATATATCAGGGTTAAACCGGTTTTATCTCCTCGCAAATCTTAGGTCTGAACTAGGCTTTTGTTGTGATAATAACTAACCTCTGTATGGTTCTGTTTTCCAGCAGAGGGGAGTCAGGTTGATTCAACTCTGTCTCAAATTCTTAATGGAGTGGTTTCTGGGCTGGGCTCTGAGTGGGTTCTGACTCGGGATCGGGGTGCTGTGGTGTCACTGGTCACCTGTCCTGTCCTGTCCGTCCTCACGCCTTGTGGGTCTTCTGTTCCCTTTGTGCCAACAGTCAGCCTGCCCTGTACCTGTTCATCAGACAGGGGCTGGTGCGGTGTAGGACCACCGGGCTGCAAGTACAAACCTCCGTCCGTCCGCTGCCTGGCTGACAAGTCTTGCGGGGGTCCAGCTGCGCCTCGCCTACGGCATGTACCCCCCGACGCCCCAGTACCAGGGCTTTAGGGTGCTCGGTTTGACTGAGCAGAGGGTTGTGTGTGTGTGGCACACTGGCAGGGGCCGCGTCTGGATGTGTTGTGGCTGATGATGGGGAGGCTGGGGTTGTTTTGGTTGGTTGGTCGGTCCCACACAGGACAGACCACGGTGCCACTGTGCTGCCACTGCATGGGGTGCAAAGTTCACTCTCCAGTTGTGAGCCAAGCATGAGGTGGGACCAGGTTTGGCTGGCACAGTGGTCCCTCCGGGCTCAGGACTGAGGCAAAACGACCCGACGACCCGAGGTGACGTGGTTGAGTCTGCGATGAGGGCGAGCGCGTTGGAGACGCTGTGCCGTAGATGTGCTGGGCTGGTTACCGAGTGCGTCCTGGTGAACTCCCACGATAAAAACACCACGCCCACCGGTCACGAGTCGGATTGCTCACTTTGAGCTGCTGTCACGGAGGAGATTGGCTGCTCGCTCTTGGATCTCCTCCCACCACCTCACCACACCCCTTTCTCCCACTCCTCCTGCTCCTCCTCTTCCTCCACCTCCTTCGCCTTCCAAAAACTCCGCTTGCTGAAGGCCCCCCACATGTGGAGCATTTTCCTTTAATGAGATGAAAATCCATAAAGGAATGGATGGTTTGCATTGCCACCGTCTTTGACACCTTGTTCCCAACAGTCTGATGTGAGAAAAACCATACAGTGCCTTGAGTCGTGCATTATGGAGCTGAGAAGTCAATGGCATGTCAAATGTAATGAGAGTATGTGGTGTGTGCCACCATATGTGGGCACGTGTGTTTGTGTGTGTGTGTGTGCGTGTGTGTGTGTGTGTGTGTGTGTGAGAGAGAGAGAGAGAGCGATAGAGAGAGCGATAGAGAGAGATTGGAGTTGGGCAGGACGTGGATGTTCGGTCAGAATTGGGCAGCACAAAATACGGAGCATTGATGTCACAGCCCAGAACTGGAAGGTAATGCCATTGGAAACACACACTGCATGATGTCATGTTGTCAGTTCACTGCCTTTCTGTTGGCCTGCATGCTCCTGCGGTACCCAGTACACATCCAATGGCACAGAAACTCTTTCTTACAAAGAGTCTTCCTGTTTCTGGTGCATTGTTGTGACATCTCAGAATAATGTGCCAGTTACCTTAACCACTTGAACCCTATCATCCCCATTCTGGGGCAAAGAGATTTGGTTAAGAGGGAAATACTAGAGGATCTAGTATAGAGCCCTGGGGGACCCTGGTCCACTAAGTAAAATGGGGTTTAAGTGGTTTAAGCGTACCTTGGCCGATTTTATACCTGAATCCCTATAGTTCTGTTGTGAGGATGTGCAAATTTTCACTTCCCAATGCATGTTGAGAGCTTGCTCTCAATGCCACTGAAAAATTGCAGCCAGCTTACATAAAATGTGTCAAAACACTGCATTTTACGTAAGCTAGCAATTACTTTCTACGGCCTAGAGAGCAAACTTTTGACCCACAGAACACAGTGGTCAGAGTTAAGTCATGTTATGTGTTAGATTTAGGTCAGATTCAGGTTTAAACTCGGCGAAGTTGCCCTTTAAAATCACTCACGATGCAGAGTATATATTATTAATATGTATTTTTCTGTAATAAATTATCCTCATTATTCAGATGAAATCTATCCACTTTTTGGAATGCACCAAGGCTCCCTTTATTCCTGAAGGAGAACTTCTCAAATAAACAATCATCAAATCAATAGTCATGAATAATTTACAGTGCTTTTACAGAAGCACAGTATTTCTGGAGATGGTTAGCTAACAGACACTGCTTAAAGTTCCAGTCAGTTGACCAGCCTGCCTGGTCTGAGGTCTGTTTTAGAGACTAGCCTCAGACACTTCTTCAAGCCAACTCAGGACTGGCATTGCTTTTCACTACGGAATATCATAGGCTGTGGCTGCTGGCCATTCATACTTTCATTAAAGATCTCTTTTTAGGCCGTTCTTTGCTTTATTTATACATGGTAGTGTAGTCAAGGAAAGAGAGATGTGTGTAACCTGGATTTTTATACATTTGACCTTAAAGGATGCTGAGATGATAGTCTTGGGTATCTCTTTATTAATAGTATACTGTACTGCCCTACAATGGATGCCTCTACACACTAATAACCATATAAATGTGTAAGATATGAGCTGCTTTATGTGTAAGATATGAGCTGATTTTTAGCATGACTATGGCATGGTCCTCTATGTTTGCACCTTGAAACCATCACTATAAAGCCTTAAGTGTTTGCTTTGAACTACTAAACATTGCAGTACATGGTTTTGAATCAGAAAGTCTTTTGTGTATGAAGTATGAACCTAGTCTCATAGTCAGACGACGGGTGATCTCCGCCTAACGAAACGTCTCGTGACCTCTAAATTTAATGTAGGGGCGAGACTGGCCACTAACAAACCTACACCCACTGCTTTGAAAAATAAATCAGATCACATTCCAATAGGACCACCCTAAAGACTTTGCGTTGGTTCCGCAATGCAATTATTTTTAAAATGTTGTAATTGTTTCCACACAGATTTAGCCCATTCATTGAATTTAGATATCAGTAGGGGGAGATCTCCGATCAACTAAGAGCAGGTCTAGGGGGTTGTAGTTTCTAGGCAGTTAACAACTTTCAACATGGCATCCCTATTTTGTCATTATAGGTGAACATTTAAAAAACTTTCAAATCTTCTTAAAATTAGCAGAAATGGATCTACAAGCTCACAACGCCAAGCATGAGGTGGTGTCGGAAGATTAGGTATATAGGGCTAAAGTGGTTAATGGTTCTGTGTTGAATGATGTCCTTCCTGACCTTTTTGCCAAAGTGTGTGTGTGTGACATTCTGTCTGGTAATAATGGACAAGTACTGTAGATTACGGTACACACACACACACACACACACACACACACACACACACACACACACACACACACACACACACACACACACACACACACACACACACACACACACACACACACACACACAATTTCCGGTTGTCTTGTCTATTCACATCACAGTAGGGTGTCTCTAGCCTGGTAAACCCTCCCTCCGGAAATCTCAATTCCATTTCATTTCAGGAGTGAGTCTGGCCTGATCCGCCTGTCTGCAATATTGGCTGTGCTGGAGTTGGGCGGGAGTAATACCGTTGACTGACAACCCCTTCAGCCAATGATAATTTTTCCCCTTCAGCCAATCAGCAGTTCACCAGTCTTAATGTGACGCGACGGGACTTTTGAGACAGCCATACCCAAAATGGGTTGCCTTTTTCGGGTACAATGGTGTCACTGCCCGCCCCTACCGGTTCTCTAATTTTTTTTTTTTAAATAGGCTTTGTCATGATTAATTGACCACATATATGAAGTTAAACAACTAAATTCTATCCAAACGATATCTTATAAGTAAATTCCGTGCCTCAAAATAGAAGTTGGAGAGCTTTTTGAAGTAAAAAAATAGCGGAGAATTGGCCGCACAAGAAAAAGATGGCTGCCGTTCGTGTTTTGGGCTCACTCGAACTCGCCACCTGATTGGCCAACGTAAGCTGTCAATCACAGAACAATGAGCGACGACGCTGATAGGCGCGGCCGTTTGGCATACACAGCCAATATTGCAGAGAGGCGGTTCATGCCAGACTCACTCCAGGAATCAAATAGAAATGAGATTTCCGGAGGGAGGGTTTACCAGGCTAGGGTGTCTCAGCCTGGCCTCATATCTGTGAAATTTAATATCTTCTATCTTTGCCATCACAAAACACATCATATGAATCCCCACTAGAACACAACGTTGCTCCCCAGGCCCTTTCTGTCTTTGTTCTTCTTCCGAAACATCTCTCAGCGATCGTCTCGTTCTCCTTGACCAAAGAACAAGAGCAATTACTGTAATTGTACATTAAGTCAACACACAGGCTTTATTGTTGTTCAGTATTGTATGTCTCAGTGGTTCTCAAAATGGCAGTCTGGGGACCCCCACGAGGCCTTGAAGGGTTTCCAGAGGGTCCCCAGCAAAATGAGGAACAGTTTAACCACTTTAACCCTATTTTTTAGTTTTTTTTTTACGTATTCTTTTTTTTTAACAACACAAATCTTCTCTTATGGGGATCCCTGGCACCAAAACCTTTTCAAACGTTTCAATTTGGGGGTCCTTGACTGAGAACCACTGGTATATCGGAACCCATGTGCTGTTTGTGATGGTGCAGTGTTGTCCCATTGCAGATTGTGCCCCTGCATGGACTGTGCCAAAGTCTCCATCAGTAGGGGAGCGCCTGAAGAACGGGGGTCCGACCCCTCTACGATCAGCCGAGCCGTCTCCGGCCCTCAGGAAAAAGAGTCTGTCCCATGGTGCTGAGGTGAGACCATTCAACATTTACATGTCCTTTATAGGACCACTACACCCATTTTTTTTCGTATAGTTGGTCCTCACTAATGCTCATTATAAGATCATTATAAGGCACCATTTGATTGGCATTGCGCTGATTTTTGACGAGATACGTTGAGACACTTATGAAGCAGTGACTGTAATGGACACTTTATTTGTTTTTACCTCCAGTTTACCATTGCTTCTTGTTTTTTCTTCTGCCTTGTTTTTGCTGTACACAACAGTACTTTTTCTTTTTCTTACTCTTTACCTGTAACTTTGTATCCATTTCTCTCTACTAACTCTTGTGTCCCAGAGGAGGGCTTTGGACAGGTCCGAAACCTGTATACCAGTGACATCATCGGTAGGCACTTGGTCATTTCAAAGTAATTTATTTTGTATTTTAAGAACAATTGCTTCTATTTCAGCATGCTAACTTTCCAGTAAGAGAGAGGTCGTCGTTTCTGTTAACTTGGAATCCACATAGATGATGTCATTGGTAGGCAAGGTTCTGAACTGTCCTCAGCCCACCAATGAGACGCAGAGTGAGTAGACAAAGATGGTGCTATCTTATAATGAACATTAGTGAGGACCAATTATATGAAGATAAGGTTGAAAATTGGTGAAGTGCTCCAAGCTATTTTCTTCTCTATCCTTCTTGTTCCTCTTTCAACGGTTCTAATGAGTATAGATCAGTGATTAATTTCAAGGGCCCCCAGTTTGATATGCATTAGGTCACGGACCCCCATTTGATACGATTTGTATATCTACAGTAGGACCTCAATCTATACTCAGAGACTCTGATAGTGTGCTCTCTCTGAGTTACAGACCCCCAGAAAGGTACATTTCATCCTACAACTTTCAGTTATGTATCCGGGGAAACCCTGGAACCCCCCTCAAGGACCCCTGGGGGTACCCATGTTGAGAACCAGTGTTATAGACAACCACACACGACACGACCAAAGTGTATGTGTGACATTCTGGCTGGTAATAATGGACAACTACTAGATCACACACACACACACACACACACACACACACACACACACACACACACACACACACACACACACACACACACACACACACACACACACACACACACACACACACGTTGCTGTGTGATTATTGTTGCCGGTTTTGTTCTTTGTTTTGTTCGTATTGGTGCTGTTAAGCTCCGCTGTGGTTTTAGCACTGAGCCTGTTGGTTCCTAGTGGTGTTCTATAGTCTCTATTGTTGCTCTTTGATTTGTGTAAAAGGTGCTTTAAACTCATTTGATTCAGTTTGATGTTTAATTGGATTTGAATGATCTGGGGCCAAATGTCTGGCGTGGTTTAAACGCAGTTTTGACAAATCAACAGAAGAACTGTCAGGCCAAGGTTTTTCACTCATACATGACAGTATTCGGATTCGCAGAGGTTATGATAGATGTATATTTTATGGTATTTCATCCCAGATTTAGCTCATCTGTGATGACGATGGTGAAATGATTTATGTCGCTCCGTCTCACATTCTCATCTGTTCTTCTTGAGCGCCTCTGAGGTGCTCAAGCCTGTTAACCCATTAAGACCATGAAAACATCTGTGTAATTCTTTAGATTTCTTTGGCTATTAAAAAATTGCAGATCTACAAGCTCATAGCGCGAAAATTATGAAAAAAATAGCAAATCTTTGAATGCACCTTTTCATGTCAAGGACCCCCAAAATGATATGTATTTGACCGTGGACCCCCATCTCAAAATATGTTGTTCCAGGGACCCCCCAGAAGCACAGATCGGAGTTGAAAATGTCCGCTTTAAAACACATGCTTTCCCGGTCTTAATGGGTTAAAAGTTTGAACGGCGGTGCTGTCAGATAAGTGGGTCACACACAGCGAGGGACAGAAACAGCCCTTGCCCCAGGAGGAAGGCTTTATAATGTCTATCTGCTTCCCTCCTTGCCTGGTTTTGACTGACAGACTGACAACTTGAACAATGTCTGCCTGATGGCTCTCGCTGTTTCTCTGTATCAGTGACAGGGAAGGCAGGCCGCCGTAAATGGCCAGTTTCAGAGCCTATGCGATGGGGCGTGCTTTGTGTTTCTAAAAGGGAACATGGGTCGTGGGTTGTGTGTCGCAGAAACGGGATGTTGCTTTCCGGCGAGGTTGCAAAAGTGCATGCGCTTGGCGGGGATGAAGATAAAGAGGTTCGCGGTAGTTAAAGCTGCAATCCAGAGCAAGTGCACAACACGTCACACGGTGAGCTTGTACACGGGCTATTTTCGTGTTGAGGGAAAAAAAGAGCGAACCAAGTATTGTAACCCTATGCTTTGTACACAGGGGTATGTTCCTTTTAAGTTGTTGGCGGGCTGAGCGCGCCGGCGAGGAGTATTATGGGATTGTTCTTTTGTTTACTTCTGTTCTGGTGTAGAGGGAAAGCGGACGCACTAAAACAGAGCAAGTGATATTTTTTGTTACTATGGATGATACAAAGTTAGAACCCTGGCTGTTCACGTAGATTTATTGAATCTATTTTTGTTATAAAATCACCAGTTCTCCAGCACGGACTCCTTCTTTCATTTAGTATAGAAGAAAGGATAAGGATTACTCTGAAAAGGAAGAGGAAGGTGGTTATAGTATAGAGCACTGGGTCTGAGGGACCCCGGTCAATTAGGTATATAGGGTTAACCAGTCTGTATGGTAAAGCATGTTAATCCAATATAGCTAGCACATCTGCAGTGGTTGGAGGTGGTCTTCCTGCTCTTCTGTAAGAAATGTATATACCCTGGTGTCGGGTAGGACACCTAATGGTTGAAAAGTAGTACTGCCTGAAGATCATGAGCGCAGTATATCCACTGGCCAAGCAGGAATTTCCTCTTGATGAGCGGTAGATCTTTGGTCTCTCGCGTAGGGGAGGCCAGGGTTCAAATCCGGGTAGTACATAAAAGTTACGTATTGCAGCTTTAACCTTAACTCTACGCTTCAATTAACCTGTGATTGTAAGCCAGCTGCTATCCGGAACTCTATCATCAATTCATTAATGATCTTGGCAGCTCGGCCCAAAAGTAGAAACGGGAGCATTGAGCAGAGGTGTGTGTGTGTGTGTGTGTGTGTGTGTGTGTGTGTGTGTGTGTGTGTGTGTGTGTGTGTGTGTGTGTGTGTGTGTGTGTGTGTGTGTGTGTGTGTGTGTGTGTGTGTGTGTGTGTGTGTGTGTGTGTGTGTGTGTGTGTGTGTGTGTGTGTGTGTGTGTGTGTGTGTGTGTGTGTGATTCACAGTTCCATTTGTGACACAGCTCTGTCATTTGAGTCACATTGATCTTTTGACTGTGTTGTCTTAATATTCAAACAACAGAGTGAACAGGGATCCTTCACGGTGAATAAACATGTTAAGATTAATGGCACCACTTTGTCAGCTGTATTTTCATGTCTTCTAATTATACCCTCGTTGTACAAATCGTTTGAAATCGTTCCTTCTCATGACCCCGGAATGTTAAATATCACGTTAAAGCGTCTCTGTCAGGTCATATGAAATGCAGCCACTCCAACCTTTCCTTTGAGTCTTAGAGGGGGAAGGTGACATTTTGTCCCTGATACGTGCACTGAATGAACAAGCCAGTAGAAGTTCCCCACCAGGCTTACCAGCCAGCCGTCCTGCCGTGCCCAGCAGACGTGTAATTTAGAGACCGGGAGATGTAATCCTTCATGTTAATGATAATTTCCCATCGACGTATATGACTTACAGAATCGCGACTATGGATTTGCGGTCAACAGTGAAGAGTTATTCACAGCTAATTGTCAAGCTGTTCAGCGTGTACTTATGTGCAGAATAATGAAGAGAGAAGGCGTGACTTTCCTCTGTTAATTTGGCTCCTGTAATGATGATATTGTATAAAGTATGGTGAGTTAATGCAGTAGACAGCCGCTACCTGACACAGGCAGACAGCTTCCTACCAATTAGTGCTGAATGTTTCCGAGAGTTGTTCGTTGTCATGGTAATCGAAACCACTTATTTGAATGCTTCTTTTTTTTTTTTTATATATACAGTACTGTAGGTAGAGTTTTGCACATTTTGTATCCAATTTAATTTCCCAAAATCTTGAAGTCTGGTGCTTCAATAGAAGCGTGCGCGCTTCTATTGAGTGTCTGCGTGCGTGCGTGCGTGCGTGCGTGCGTGCGTGCGTGCGTGCGTGCGTGCGTGCGTGCGTGCGTGCGTGCGTGCGTGCGTGCGCGCGCACACACACACACACACACACACACACACACACACAGCTGTTAAACCCTGTCTAACCCTACTAATAGGCTGGCTTGTCTGCTACCCATAACTACCTACAGAAATGGCAGAGAGAACTTTTCTGAGTTAATATGAGTGTGTTAAACTGAATATTGCGATGTGTTGCAAAGCAACAAACTGACCAGACACATTCTGATTCAAGCCTGTGGTCTGTTGTTCCCATCCAGATGGCTGCATAAAATCCTTATTAATTAACAAGGTGACAGTCTCAGTGGGTTGCACCTAATAAAAAAAAGAAGTGAATTTATAAAAGCTATTCTATTTTGGTTCTTGTTGTTCATCTGTCATTCTGTAAAATATAATATCTGTTCTGTTAATGTCATTTCTGAACAGTTAGAATGATACTGTATTTATTCTTTATTTTTTTTGCTAACGATCATTTTGTGAAGAGTAGGCGTCGCTCTTTCAAATTGTGGCCATCTTGTTTTGGTACCAAGCCCTCCTAACAGTAGTTAAGGTTTGGGTCTTTTATGGCACTGGGACTCCAAGGATACACGCACGCACGCACAGTCACACGCACACACACACACACACACACACACACACACACACACACACACACACACACACACACACACACACACACACACACAGTGCTGCTGAATCATGTTTGAGATTTGTTCAGACTGGCTGAACCCCTGCTGCTTGTGCTCTTGTGTGTTAGCTGTGGTGGTGCTGAGACAGATGTCATTAGTGCCTTTAGAAGCGGCCTGGCCTTCGTCTGAAGACGAAGGATAAACATTGGGTTTACAGTCTGTTGAGGCTCATTAGTCTGCATTTAGCTCGGCATTGGGCCGTTATTCATCTTCTAATGATATTCAGCACCCTTCATGTTTTTCTCTTTTGATTATTCTCATATTCAATCACAGTAGACGATGATGATTGTCGTCATCAGATCCTCTCGGTGTGATGAGATGAGGAGGTTTGGGGATGACCTGGTAAAGGTTAGTCCCTCCAGAGTTGATGACCTTATGGTTTTAACAACTTTAAACCTGGCGTCCCGATTTTGGGCATGAATAAAGGCCGAAAAAAGAGCAACACTGTCATATGATCGCGATTGCGCAAGATGGCGGCGCCGATGCGCGGCTGCAGCTGATTCTGATGATGAAGTATATAATAGGGCAGCTTAGAGCTTCATTTGAATGAATAAAACATTATATTGATGATCAATCTGTATGTATGGTAGCATAGTGTTAACACAATATGCTTAACACATATGCTGTGGCTGTAGTTGGTCTGCATGCTCTTCTATTGAGACATACAGTAAGTATATATCCTGTGGTCTGGTAGGACCACTACTGGTTGACAAGTGGTACTGCCTGAAGGTCAAAATTACATTTCTTCCCTTAGCAAGCAGGAACCAGGGTTCGAATCCCGGGTAGGACATGAAAGTTGTGGATTGTAGCTTAAAGTGTCTGTGTTCTGGGTCTGTTGTTGGCAGTGGTGGAAAGTACTTACAAGTACAATTTTGAGGTACTTTAACTTTACTGGAGTATTGCCAATTTTCTATACTTTTACTTCTACTCCACTACATCTCAAATATTGTACTTTTTCTCCACTATAATGATTTTAATGCTTTAGATACTAGTTACTTTTTAGATTTGGATTATTATTACAAAACATACCCAGCCCTATTTATACTTTGACTATTTGAAAATCAACTGAATCAACGTTGTGAGCTTGTAGATCGGCTATTTTCAAAAGATTTGTTTTACACATTTTAGACATAATTATGATAACCTGTGACTTTAACTTTTGGTACTGTTAAGAACACAACAGAAAGTATTTAATAGGTACTTTAAGTATATTTTGACGCCAATACGTTTGTACTTTTACTCAAGTAAATTTTGATTAGCTGACTTTTACTTGTGACAGAGTGTTTCTACATTACAGTATTGATACTTTTACTTTGAGTACTTCTTCCACCACTGGTTGTTGGGATGATGTGGAGTTGTCAGGAGGGCCTTAGAGGTGAACCTGGTACTGTAGAATGAGAAAGAGGGACAGGATGCCACCTTGTGGTGTTAAAAGGTAAAGCACGCATAACTTTTGTCACGACTTGACTTGCACTGTAATCGATGTATGTGATATTTCCATACCTGGAGACGAGTTTAAAATGAGCATATGGAGTTGCAATGTTTCATGCTGTGAGTACGTTGCTTACACGCAGTATTCGCCCATTAAAACAGCCATGACTGAGTCTCTTGAACACATGGAGGAAAATATCAAATCTTAACACCAGAATAATCCATTTTCTGTTTGAATTGCTGCACCGCAACAGAGGTCATGCACCGCACAGCAGAATGAGCTGTTTGATATTCAGTTATTGCGACACACAAGAAAAAAAATTCAATCACTATCGTTTTTATCATCACCAGCTCGTTGCTATGAGAAAGTGAATACGGAAAAGTGCTTGTGTTTGCAGAAACCAGGTAGGTTTTATGCATTATATGATATAATATCACCAGTGCATTTCTTGCCCTGCCGAGGGAAGGAGGGGGTTAATGACAGACATTCATCAGTACTCTCATTGTAGACACAAAAGGCAAATGGGAATTTAATTACGTTTACAAATGATAGTTTTTTTTCTTTTCTTTGCTCGTTTTGTTGTAGTGTCAGGTGTACAAACATTCTCACCTGTGCCAGGGGATTCGTCCTATAAACACCAATCCTAGTCTAAACTCTGTGGCAGAGTTGGCAACTTGGCATCACCAATCTTTCCTCTAATTGTATTTAATGTTAATAATGTTGGAAGATAACTCTAACTTATAGATAGTCTTCGCTCCATGTGGGCCTATTTCTGCACGTTCTGTCGATAGACTTGCAAATACAGTTATATGGCAGCATCAGAGTAATAACTACCTGGATTCAAACATCCATGTGAAACCAAACATCTACTGTACCGCTCAACCAAAGGGGTTACAGCTTGCTAAAATTGCCTTTGGGAACTCCTTGTTACAAATCCATGGAACACACCTTTGATGACTTCAAATTCTCTCCAGCAGAGGGCAGCAGAATTCTGTATTGCATAGCTGTGTCTTTATGTTGATATACAGTGACAGCAAGAGGAAATGTATCTCACACTATGCTATCTACAGTATGCGTACCATTTGATGAAAACTTTGTATCCATAGGGTGTTATTCCAAATCACTTGCCCTCTCAGCGTGTACTACTGTATACTGTAGGAGCACACATTATTAGCAGTAAGGCATGGAAGTTGCTGGCCTGCCTCACCTTTTGGTTGGTATGCAGCCATTTTGTGAGTGTCGAAGGTCGCTCTTTTCCATGTTTTGTTTCCTTGCACGTGCACGGATGAACTCCAATGTCTCCTCAGTCCCCAGCCATGATTTATACTGAACCAGAAAGCGTGTTTGGCAGCAGAGTTTCACCCATGTTTGACATGGTGAGTTCCTTCCTCGCGGTGGCACTTTAGCTCGCCTGATTGGTTATCTCTCTACCTATAGAGCCTTTCTATATAAATGCTGGAATGAAAAGGGATTAAGAGAAACCGGGATAAAGGGCTGTCCACACAATGTCATGTGTCATTTTAAGAATAGTTAAAACTCAAATGAATGGCAGAGTCCCCAACACAACTATGATGTCGTCCAGTGGTGTAAAGTAACTAAGTACATTTACTCAAGTACTGTAGCCTACTTAAGTACAATTTTGAAGTGTTTTTACTTTACTGGAGTATTTCCATTATTCAGTATTTTTACTTCTACTCCACTACATCTCAGAGGCAAATATTATTATCCACTACAATTATTTGAAAACCTTAGTTACTAGTTACTTTGTAGATTTTGATTAGCAAACATACATTACCCACTTAAGCCCTATATACATTTCGGCCATTTGAAAATAGCCGATCTACAAGCTCACAATGCGTGACGCATTGTGAGCTTGTAGATCTGCTATTTTCAAAAGATTTTTATACATTTGAAAACTTGTGAAATCGGACATTCTGCATAACAAGTACTTTTACTTTTGTACGTATATATATATTATTTGTAAGTATATTTTGATACCAGTACTTTTGTACTTTTATTGAATTTTTTAGAATTCCGGACTTTTACGCAACAGAGTATTTCTACATTGCATATATTGATACTTTTACTTAAGTAAAATATTTGAGTACTTTCTCCACCACTGAATTGACGTCAACAATGATGATACTGGTGAATGATATCGTTAGGATACATTTCAGAGCAATTTGATGAACGATAGAAACTCTGACAAACAATCAAAATCCATCTAAATGTTCACAAGTGTCACTTTCAACACATCACTCACATTCAGATGACATTCTGAGCGACTCATCATTGCATTTATGTGAAATTTACATGAATTTCAGACGGACAGAGCAGAGAGATAAAACAATGAGTCATCCTCTACACGTCTTTTTATTATTGAACTTGCACTCTGGGTTCACATACACCATGAACCAATTATAAACTACTTCCCAACTACTTCAAATATTGTGTTATTTTGATGTTGCTGTTTATCCTGTCTTTTATTAATTCCAAAACCTTTACTTATTTATGTTACCTGCTGTACTATCTACAGAAAACTGACCTCATTAAGTGCAGGTTGTATAATATATGGCAGTACTAGGAAAACTGACGGAGAAAGTGTAGGAGTGACAGACAGTAGGAAAGCTGCGCGCGAGTCAGTGTAAGGGGAAACAGAAGGCTGAGAGGCTGACATTGCCACAGATTACTCTAAGACAATTTAGTCTTATAGTTATGGATGCCATCTACCCAGGAGGGATGTAACCTAATGTTGCAGTTCTTTAAGGCTGCCTGAGATTCTAAACCATTATCGCATTTGTGAGCCACTTTATGTTATTCCCGCAGGGATATTGTGAAAGTGCATACTGGTAGGATACAAGACTGTTCCACTTAACAACCTGCAGGAGGCAATGATCACCCTCCACAGGCAACTGCAGAGATACAGTGATTATTGTTTGTATTTTTCAAACAAGCAACTAAATTCATAGACCAAAACCCAAATCCTATTTTTGGAAGTGAGGGAGCACCGCTCCCTTGTTCCCACTACACCACTGATAACATACAAACAAGTAAATTAAATGCACAGAACAGAACAGAACAAAGTTAAATTTGCATAACAAAGCTGGCATCCCATTCCCAACAAGAATGGGAATAATTTAGCCAACCTCTCTTTTAGGTATTATTTTCTCCCAGTCCCTTTGTAATGTGACTAATGCTTAAAGGGCATATAGATAAAATAAGTTATGAAAACGAATAATAAAAAAGAAAATGCATCCACAGAGCTTTTAAAAAGGCATGGAATCAAAGATTATGATCATATTAATAATTTTATTGGCCGAACAAAAGTCCAGAATTATTGTGGTGTTTACTTCTATAAGCTGACAGCCACCATTATCCAGGTGTGCTTGCTTGTGTTTTCTTTGGGTAACTGACCATGATACTAAAGTGATAATGACCATGATACTAAATTGATACTGACATGATACTGACCATGATACTGACCATGATACTAAAGTGATACTGACCTTGATACTATTGTATCATGTCAGTATCATGGTTATGACCATGATACTGACCATGATACTGACCTTGATACTGTTGTATCATGTCAGTATCGTGGTTATGACCATGATACTGACCATGATACTGACATGATACTGACCATGATACTGACGTATCATGTCAGTATCATGGTTATGACCATGATACTGACATGATACTGACATGATACTGACCATGATACTGACATGATACTGACATTATACTGACCGTGATACTGACCATGATTTTTTCCCCCTAAAGAAATTCTTGGAGGCAGCCATTGTATTGCAATGTTGCAAACTACATGATTGCTGCTTTATTTGATAAGGCGTTGTGAAGACGCCGCCATACGACGAAGTATAAATCAGGCTTAAAGCAGTTCCACGAGGAGAAATCTGACTGACTTGAACCCATATGCACATCAAAGGAATGCTGATAAGAGATACGTCATATCGGTGAAGGAAGGTAAGAGAGAAGGGTTGACAGAATGGGTGTGCATAGGTAACAGGCTGACATTTGGAAGTGGTAAAGTGAGGGTTTGAAGAGAGAGAGAGAGTGTTTCTGTATGACGGGGGAGATGAGGTCCTAAAAGGTTAGCCTGGTAACGTCAAGAGGAAAGAAGAAACAAAGAGTTAGCCTTTGAATTGTCTGCCCTCCTATCCGAGCTGCTCACACTCTCCTCTGACACTGCCTGGGAAAGAAAAGAGTGAGAGACGGCAAGGGAAAGGATGTTGTATGTAGGCTGAATGAAAAGAAAGAAAAAAGGTTTAATGAAAGAGGACAACCAGGGAGGGAAGACAGAGAAAGAATGTATCAAAGATGACTAAAGACGGACAGAGACAAGTATCTCTCTCTACTATGAACTAATAATACAATTATTATTATTAATAGTTATATAATAATACTAATAATTATTATTACAGGAGAAACAAGTGAGGGACGAAGGAGAACAAAAGATACAATATGAGTAGAGAGATACAAGGCCGCAGAACAGGAGTCAATGGGAGGAGGGAGGAAGGGCTAACAGAGGTTCAAGAGACGCCATGGGAGAGAACATGCAGTGGAGGAGAGAGGAGATGAGAATGAGTTGGAGGAGTTACTGGATTCACCTCCACTTTAATTTCCCCCCTGTTTGTTCAGGGTGGGTGGAGGAAGAGAGATTCTCTCTCTTTTCTTGCTTTCCCTCTCTCTCTCTAATGCAGTCTGTCTCTATCTCTCGCCTGCTCACATACATGCTCTCATGTTCTTTCTCTCTCTTCGTCTCTCTCCCGTCTCTCTTTCTCAGTTCCATGCTCTCGTGTTCTCCCCCCCCCTCTCTCTCTCTCTCTCTCTCTCTCAGAGAGTCACGCACTCAGTCACATCACATGTCTCTCTCTCAGAGGAATCAGAAACACAGGAAGCTGCTCACTCACTCAGAAAACTCCCAGATGAAAAATTGTTCTCTTGCTGCCTCATTTTCTTTCTTAGCTCACTGCTTAATCTGTGGAGGTTTTTTTTAGGAGCATGAACTGTGACCTCCTTAAGGTTGTGTGAAGTGATTTGATATTGGTCTACCTGAAGAGTTCAGTGGTGTGCTTGTGTTCTGTTGTGGAAGTTTCTCTCTAAAACAAGCACACGGTGACTTGAGATGAGGTCTAGTTCCATGGAGGGCAAACCTGTCGATTCTCAACAATGCAACGTGAGTGTTAGAATACATAACGAATTGTGTGTGCTTATGTACATGTACAGTGGATGCACATATCTACTTCCATTCACGCATTTGTTTTGAAGTATATATGTGTTTTGGGGGTTCAAGATAATTTACTGCCCTCTATGATTGTGAGCTTTATTGTGCCTTTGATGACTTCATAAACATTGTAGGACCCAGAGATGAGAGGCAGTATTTCTGTTACATGTATTTCAAATAGGTATTTGCATTACTTGTGAGTATTTTGTCATTTGTATTTGACAGGCCTATAGAAATGCCCGTTTATATATTGTTGTTTTTCAAAATATACAAACTACTTTGTGTTAAAAAAATAAAACTAAAGGAAAACAACCAGTAAATACAGTTACTCTATATATCAGCTGACTGGGATTCCAGGGTCTATACTTGGTACCCTCCTTTTTTCCCTCTACATGAAATCTCTTTGCCGAAGATAGCTTATAGCGTGACATGTTGTGAGTTTGTAGATCTGCTAATTCCACCAAATGTTTGCCTTGTTTTTGCAGAATGTTCGGCTATTGTGACATGCCCAGAAAAGGAATTGTTGGGTTCAATGTGGTTAATGTTGAGAACCAACAAGTTTATAGACTTTATAGTTTTATAGTTTATAGTCTGTATGTTGGTTGCTTGTCGTGCATGTTCCCTGAGGAAGTTCTGGGCTACTTATGAAATGTACCCAGCTCACATCACCTGACCAGATTAACATCCAGTTGAGCACATGCATCAGTGGTGTAAATCTAGGGGTTGCAGAGAATACGACCCCACCTGCAGGGGGGGCCTCTACTTAGCCCACCAATTACCGTGTTCTCTTTTGTAACATACAATATTATTGTTATTTTCATCTCTGTATAAGTGGACAGGTCCAAATTAAATCTCACTGTCCCCATCGAATGTAATCATCATGTGTTCTTAAAATTCGTAAAATGGTAAGAACATTAATTATGTAACATGTCCCAGATTTATGGAGCCAGTTGCTCAGGAGGTAGAGCCTCTTGGGAATCGAAAGGTTCCCGTTGTTTGATCCCCGGCTGCCCCTAGGTTAATGTCGAAGTGTCCTTGAGCAAGACACTGAACCCCTAACTGCTCCCGCTGAGCAGGTTGTTGTCTTGCATGGTTTCTCCCGCGGTCGGTGCGTGAATGGGTGAATGTAATGCATGTTGTAAAGTGCTTTGGATGAAGGTGCTATAGAAATTTACCATTTACGTACAGTAAAGGTGTGTTTTTAAAATACTAAATGAATGTATTTTAATTCATCCATTTGATCCGGGAACGCATCAAAAATAGCAGATATACAAGGTCATAGTGCGGCACCGAGTGCCTCGCTACGAGCTTGTAGATCTGCATTTTTTGGCAAAATCGTGAACATTTGTGCAAATCTTTGAAAATATATATTTTTAAAGCGAACTTTTGTAAAATATTTTGTTCCAGGGACCTCCAGAAGCAAAGATTTGAGTTACAAATGTTCACGATTTTTCTAAAATAGCAGATCTACAAGCTTGTAGCCGCGCTACGAGCTTTTATATCTACACGCTATATCTACGAGCTTGTATATCTGCTATTTCTGAATGAAGTATAAAATAATGGTTATAGCTCAAATCTAAAATGACAGATGTGTTCCTGGTCTTAATGGGCTAAATACATTTAATTACAGCTATATTTATTTTCAATTGTTTGAGGGGTATTTGTGTGTGGTAACAAGATACATTTTGGTGTATTTTTGACCATCCCCTAGGACCTATTGTACAGGTGCTCGCTAGCAGGTCACACAAGGCTGGTAAGCTGCAGATATATTCTGCTCATTTTCCAGTTCCCTTAATTTCAGAAAACAATTCAAAGTTCCTGAACAGTTTTTGTGAGAATTTGAAGGTGGAGTCCCAGTACAGTTTGTTCTGTAAATATCACTTTTCTCACAAAGCCGTTATCGTGCTTCACTATAATCCAATCCACTATAGACCAATGCCTAAATACGTCTCCACCATGTATCTGCTGCCACAGGATGTTTTTACTTTGATAAAATGAGATGAGACATATGGTCTGATTGAACTGTGTGTCTCTATTACCTAAAACAAGATCTGACCTAGAATACAGACTAGTAATGGGAGAGGCGGTTTCACCACCTGTCAGGGCACATAATAGGAGATAACAGAGAGCATATTAGAGGTTTGGTTTATGATGCTGTATTATACAGTGCAACCTGGTCTGTTAAACCATGATGTAAATCTTTGTTGTCTTCAGGTTATTAGAGTTACTGTATAATATAGGAGTGATTCTTAACCTTTTTCATTTCAAGGACCCCCATTTCGATATGCATTAGGCCATGGACCCCCATTTGATACCATTTTTATCTCTGGGACCCCAATATACTATAGAATCCTCAGTGTTAATTTAACTCTGAGAGTGTTCAAATGGAACCATTGTTCCATTTGGACAATCAGGGTTACAGGCCCATACAGGTCAAAATTTGGTTCCTCCTAACTATCAAATATTTAGCTGGGGACCCCCTCAAGGACTGCTGGGGGTCCCTGGACCCCACATTGAAGATTAGTACTATATAGAGTCGTATCTCGTTGTCACCTATCTTGTTGCTGGACAACACATGATAATGAGTTAGCTAAGAGGAGTTTCATTGCAAAAAAAAAAGGGGGAAAAATGATGTTTGGAAAAGAACTTGAGTCATACTAACATTCATAACATTCATGGCAATGCCAGTGGCAACGTCCCAGTCATTACAGCGTTTGTCCAACTCTAAACAGAACCAACCGCTCAAAAAGGAATGCTACTGGGATATTTCAGGAATGCAACAAGAGGTTGTCGGAAACTGCATTTTTTTTTTGTTTTGTTAGTTTAAAAACATAAATACATTTCTGCTACATTTCCATTGCCTCATCATTTAGGCATTTTGACATTTAATAATGTTTAGAGTTGTCAAAAAACACATTTATGTGGAATGGTTATTTTGAAAAACAGTGAAAGATTATTTTTTTTTACCATAAAAAAAACCTCCTGCTCAATAAGGATATTCATGTTGTTTTACCATCCACTGTTTGTATGCATTAAAATTGTAAAAGCCTTGAATAACAACATCCATTAAAGTCCACACAGTGTCTGCTTTAGGGTCAGGTAGAACTCCTCTGACCCCCCCAGCAGTAATTTCCTGTTCTTATCAAAATCCATTTTAATTAGCTTTTACAACACTCCTCTCCCTGCCTCCCTCTCTTTGTTTTCACTGCTATTTATATATCACTCACTCCTGCTGTGAGCCTCCCTGCTTCTGGGAGTCCACTGAGTTCGTGCGTGCGTGCGTGCGTGCGTGCGTGCGTGCGTGTGTGTGTGTGTGTGTGTGACGAGGCCGACTGACCCACTTATGTTGAGAAAGGTAGAAAATAGACAGCATTGTGTGAGTGTATGTGCGTAAGGCCAAACGTCCCCACGAGTATATAGTAGAATTTGAGAAATAGACATGGTGAGGAAAAATGTCCTGGTCCTCACGAGAGAAATGGTTGTTTTATGGATACAAAAAACATTTCACAAGCCAAAAATAGCCTATTTTCGGTGCACAACACCAGCATAAGTATAAATATAAATCAAGGCCAACCCTAAGCCCTAAACCAAACTTCTAAATGCCTATTCCTAACCTGAATCCTTTTTGGTTTAGGTTTAAAAATTACATAAAATCACCGTCCTAAATTGTTGATGTCCTTACAAGTATAGTAATATAAGTGTGTGTGTGTGTGTGTGTGTATGTGTGTGTACAGTCGTTTACGTGCATACAGACTATACAGCGTACAGTTAGTGTAAGTGAGAAGTGATTGAGTGAGTGGGAATATCCGTGTGCATGTAAAGCCTGACTTGTACTTTGTCGTACGACGGTGTCATGTGCTGAAAATAGCCAATAAACGCATATGTTGTAAGCGTGAATGGACTATAAATTAAACATGAGTGAGCGTCCCCGTGCACCGAGTGCCTGTGGAGCGTGGCTGCCGTGCACTGGAATTGCATAAATTCCACATAAATATTCCATTCGGTATTTATGTGACAGACTCTTTCCTGCTGGAAATCTCACTTTGTTTATCCTCCCTTTGTTACTCTATTCTCACTTTGCTGACATTGACGATCCATTTACTGAAGACATCAAGACTTTAGCTGCACCTCCCACACACACACACACACACACACACACACACACACACACACACCCTACACTCACACAATGCTGTCTATTTTCTACCTTTCTCAACAGAAGTGGGTCACTCGGCCTCGTCACATGCAGAGCAGATAGCATTTACTGCTTATTATTAACTTGCCTGTTAAATCGTTTTGGTGACATTCTCTTTCATGCATAATTCTCTAGAATATAACTGTACTGTCTGTACGCAGATAGAAAGCCAAAACAAAGTGTGTTGGGGGTGTAGAAAAGAAAGAAAGAGTGGTTCAGTACTGTAGATAGTAGAAAGACAGGTAGAGCAGAGATGTATGGGAGGGAAAGGGACAGCAAGAGAGAGAGAGAGAGAGAGAGAGAGAGAGAGTGCGATAGAGAGAGGGGGATGTAGATAGTTTTATTGCCCACAGTGGGGGAGCTGCATTATGTATCATTTGCTCTCTCAATCTCTCAATCTCTCTCTCCTCCTTGCCCATCCAAGCTACTTCAGTAGATATCTGAAGCATTAGCCCTCCTGTAACACAGATTCGTTATGATATGCTTCCAGCTGAGTGCTGGAGTACAAATGGAGGTCATGGCCCTGGTTGCTTTGAAACACTGCTGTGTTATGGGGGCCTGCTCAGCTGTTGTAGAGGTCTGGTCCATGGACTGACTGAGAGCCACTCAAGCACTTCTGTTCTGTCTTGTGTCCTTCAACCTTCAACGTTCATCCCTGACACGTCAATATGTACAGTATGCAGTCCATGTTCAATGTGAAAAGTTAACTTACTTTGCACGCTCACAATGTATCTCGATGCAACGATGGAAAGAGTGGGAGAGTGTGAAGAGTGTAGGAGAGACAGACAAGTAGGAAAGCTGAGAGGGAGACTGGGAGATGGCGACGACTGGATAAGAGTCACAGCATCACCCTCATTTTTTAACCCATTAAGACAGGGAAAGCATCTGTCATTTTAGATTTTAACCACTTTAACCATTATTTTATTCTATGAGCTTGTAGATCTGCAATTTTTGAAAAATCATGACAATTTTTGCAAATCTCTGAAATATATATATTTTTTAAAGCGAACATTTGTAACCTAAATCTTTGCTTCTGGGGGGGTCCCTGGAACTAAATATTTTGAGATGGGGGGTCCACGGCCAAATACATATAATTTTGGGGGTCCTTGACATGAAAAGGTTTGAGAACCACTGATATTAAAGCAACATAAGTGTTTCAGAAAACTGTTAGGATTTAGAAGACATTTGTGGAATCGGCCTCAGGTCTCAATGGGTTAAGTCCTCAAACTTTTTCATGTCAAGGACCCCCAAATTGATATGTATTTGGCCGCGGACCCCCATCTGAAAATATTTTGTGCCAGGGACCCCCCATACAAGATTTGTGTCAAAATGTTTATAAAATATTCCAAATGTTAACTCTCTCAGTGCCAGACCCCGAGTTATCCCGAGTTTTCGGGTTATACCCTCAGTGCCAGAACGAGAAATCCTGAGTTTTTAAAAAATAATAAATTTTTTTTTTTTTTTTTTTTTTTTTTTTTAAAGTGTTCAGAACCCAAGATATCATTATCTGAAGATTTGCAGCTCCATCCACTCTTTGTTTAACCTATAACTGAAAAAGGCTGTATCTCCCCTTCCTAAGCACTTTTTTTTTACTTTGAAAAAAAAAAAGAAAAAAGTTGGCATGGTTCGCAAAATATATATATTTTTTCATTGGCACTGAGAGAGTTAAACATTGTTGCAAGATTCTTTTTTTAAATAGCAGATCTACAAGTTCACAACGCGTCGCAGACGCAAATCGACGGGTTGTGAACTTGTAGATCGGCTATTCTCAAATAGCCGATGTATATTGGGCTCAAGTGGTTAAACTGAATTGAATGCAAAATTAACTGATTTTGCTGGGGACCCCCTGGTACCCCCCTAAGGACCCCTGGGGGTCCCCGGACCCCACTTTGAGAACCAATGGGTTAAGTCATCTGTGTTTGTCTTTCACCAGCAGCATCCAGGGTTGGAGGACATCAGCCCCAGTGAGGAGGCGACGGACACGGAGGACAATGAGGAGGAAGATCTGGGCGTCCAGGATGACCAGCGGAGCATCATCCTGCATCTGCTCTCCCAGCTCAAACTGGGCATGGACCTCACACGGGTGAGGCAGCTATTAGGGTGGGGTGTTTGCCGCACAGCAAGAAGGTCTTGGGTTTGAATCCCGCATTGGGTTCTGACTGTGGCCTCACTGTGTGGAGGTTGCTTGTTCTCCCTGTGTTCACATGGGTTTCCTCCTACTAAAATACATGCTCCTTCCACTGCCCTAGCTGTGTATTTAACACGGTTCTTCTGTGTGCTAAGTTGCAAGGCTGAAACTATCGATTCTTAGTTATTATTCCATCGCTTGACTTTTTGATTAACCGAATAATTGAGAAGCACTTTTTTAATATATTTTTAATACGTCAACAAATCAAGGTGGAAGAATTCGAATAGATCTTTTATGATCGACTAAATCGATTAATGTGATTAACCTCTTAACACATTGGGTGCCAGAGGTTTATTAAAATATTATACGTTGAGTGCCAGCATTTCTTCCATCCACTTGCGTTATACATTTCGTGCTGTGAGAAGCCCCGACGCGGAAATGCATGTAAACAAAGCGTGCGTGCGAGACGGCGGAGGGTCCCGACTAACGCCTGGAACAATAATATTTCCAACGCGACCCTCCATTGCAGCGTGATCGCCGATCGAAAACGGCTCGTTTCCACCACATTAAAAAGAAATGGAGATATTAAGCTTTTAATCAAGGAGATAACATTGAAAACGCCGACCGGAAGGATTTTTGACATGGAGCCACATCCAGCCTCTTCTTCTCAGAAACTGCTTGGGTGATGTCAAAGTTTCGTTTTAGCGCCCCACGTGGCCCACATGTATAAAAATAGAATTGGGTCAAAAACGGTCCGGACCGTTTTCGGCACTTCTCGTTTGGACCCTCAAAAACGGTCCGGACCGTTTTTGGCATTCAATGTGTTAAGACCTTTTTTATACTTAAAAACAATTGTGTCATACAATGGTGTGGCGCAAATCGTGAAACTATCCGATCTATACAAGCTCACAACACGTTGGATTGCGTTACGTTGTGAGCTTGAAGATCTACTATTTTCTGTATTTTTGCTGCTGTATTTTAAAAAGAAAAAAATAAGGGGGGAAAAAAGTACTAATTTCCGTGCTTTGTGTCATAATCTAAAAGGTGGTGCTGCCTACCTTCATCCTGGAGAAGCGCTCACTGCTGGAGATGTATGCTAACTTCATGGCCCATCCCGACATGTTTCTGTCCATCACCGCCGGTGCCACGGCCGAGGAGCGCATTGTCCGCTTCGTGGAGTATTACCTGACTGCATTCCACGAGGGCCGTAAGGGAGCTGTGGCCAAGAAACCCTACAACCCGGCGCTCGGAGAGACATTCCACTGTTCCTGGGAAGTGTCTCGAGACAAAGTGAAGCCCTCGGCCAGAGCCAACCAGGGGTCAGCCAGGGACCCGGACATGGGCCCCAACAACTCCCCGCAGGGCGAGAGAGACGATTCCTCGGGGGGGTGCTACCGGGTGTGCTTTGTGGGGGAGCAGGTGTCTCACCACCCACCTGTCTCTGGGTTCTACTGCGAGTGCAAAGAGAGGAGGATGTGTGTCAACGCCCATGTTTGGACCAAGAGCAAGTTCATGGGAATGTCTATAGGAGTGTCCATGGTGGGAGAAGGTAAGCCAAGACGCAGCACAAGGCCACCATGGCAAACTAATCATGGCAATGCACTTTATAACAGTATCCATTAAGGTGTCCAAAGATAACTCAAGCCCTTGTAATGGGGTAGAGGGTTATCTGAGTTAAAACTGCAATCCATATCTTTTTGGTGGTAAATAAAATGAATGGGTCTTAACATAGCAGTAGAAATGTATTTGGATTTTTTTTGGTTTTAACATCATTAATGGAACTTGTAGGTGGGATTTTGTTCAAGCAAAACGTTGTGATCCTCTGCACAATTCACATACTTTTGGTTATTTTGTAGCCTTATATATTAGACATTGTGATATTGTTTGAATTTGTTTGTTACACTGTCTAGGGTGCATAATTTTTTTGGGGGAAATGAGTAGCAATGTCTTTCACCCCTCAAACATTTGTTCGTGTCTGTAGTTGAACGAGTGTCTGTGTCCCAAGTCCTGGGCTGTGTGTGTGTGGGTGGGTGTGTGTGTGTGTGTGTGTGTGTGTGTGTGTGCGCGTGTGCGTGCGCGTGTGCGTGTGGGCACATGTGAGCTGTAGCTTGATGCAACAAAGATATGGCTCTCCTTGTTTACGATCCTAGTTAATTTGAATGGACCGGGTTACTCTTGTGATTAAGACATAAAACAAGTCCTCTTACGTTGCTTTTTCTGCCTATTTTGCATAGTATGCATGTGTAAAGCACTTTCTAACACAGTTTTGAAAGGTGCTATATAAATAAAGTTGTATTATTATTATATATTATATTATAATAATAATAATAATAATAATAATATTATTATAGTGACTGGCACACGTATTCCACCAGTAATGGTGACCCCCACCACACACCCTTGTTACATTTTTATTTTTCGATCAATGAACACGATCTTCGGGCAAGTAAAACATGACCTGTACTTGCCCGAGGGCAAGTGCTTTTTAGACCTTGGTGTCAACCTCATCCAACTTGATCTAAATGTAGCCTTCGTTTTGAGCCCTGAAGCCAGTCACTATCAGCATTTTGTACAGTACATGCTGCAAGCTGTCAGCTGAATTTTGTAAAAGGAGCTCAAAGAATCCACTGAACAAACGGTTTCTGTTAATAGGATTTTTACTCCTCTGGCTAAAGTTTGAGTTGCAGTCTGAGTAGAGCTGACTGGCACAGCGTGCTACTGCTAGAATGAGACATCTCTGGTGGCAGATCAATAAGCCAGCCTTCACAATCATCAGCATTTGGGCGGCCGTAGCCGAGTGGTTAGAGAGGCCATCTGGGGATCGGAAAGGTCACTGGTTCAACCCTCGCCTAACCCAAGTGTCCCTGAGCAAAACACTTAACCCCTAACTGCTCCCTGGATGCTGTATTAATGGTGTCCTCTGCTCCCATAGTTAGGATGGGGTTTTAATCTCTCAAGACAGATTCTGCTGTCAGCACCACTGCCTTAAACGTGTAGTGTTGGAAGTGGCGGACTAAGAAAGGGGAGGAGCCAAACCGAGTTCCTGTTACGCGACCGGCCCTTTCTCACCGGATCGTAGTGACTTGGCGACGGCCCCTTCTGTGGCGCACGTGGAACTGCTTCGGCCCTAGTCATGCGTCACATTCCAGGAGGATAGCTCTGCCCGGCTTTCCACTGTCCTTTAAAAACTGCTGAGTCGATGCTTTTAAAAAGCTGCTAAAAACTCATTTGTTATATAATATTAATAATATAAGATTTCTATGTATTGTTGATTTCTATGTACTTTTGCTGCTTTGTTCGTAACTTATTTTTTATTGTTGCTCTATTTCAATAGAAAATAGTGCTGAAAGCTTCCAGTCTTACAGTATCTCTGAATGTCGGTTGGTGTCTCATGGAGCAGCATTCATGACCAATTTTGGTACTAATCATTGGTGCTAAAAAACACTATTGATTGAGATTCAAGGGCAGTAATGGAAAGTGGGTACAGTCCATAGTGCAGGCTGACAGGTCAATGTCGATGTGATCTGTTGGGGTGATTGTTTGTTGTTTTGCCGTTTGTCTGGGGTCTGCTGAGACAAGCTTGTTGTAAAAATGGAAATAGCAATGTGCATTATAGCAGACATGTGATGTCCACCCTCATGACTCTTCAACTTACCCACTTAGGAATGATTAGTAATACCAGAACACAGAGGCTCATTCAATGAGATATGCCTGCTTCACATGAAAGCTGAGGTCCGTACGGGACTACTTACCATTATATGAAAAATGAATGACTGCAGCTCTTAGTATCCATCTATTCCGTCTATTGCTTCCATCTATTATATGGTCTACATCAGTCCCCTGTGGGTGTTTTGCAGTGAAACATTGTTGTGCACGTGGTTCGATGTATAAAATGAATGAACATGCAGTTATGATGTAAACTATTCAAGAACAAGAATATGCAGTGGTGGACAGTAACACAGTACATTTACTTGAGTACTGTAAATAGGTTAACCCATTTTGGGCGGGAACCCCTATTTGTAACTATACAGTACCTTTCTGTAGTTGGAAGTTTTTCAGAAAACTTGGCGTTTTTAGAATCGGCCTCAGGTCTAAATGGGAAACTTTTTTTTAATCTGTACTTGAGTATTTGTATTTTTTAATACTTATGACTTTCACTCCACTACATTGATTTCAAAGACAATTTGTCTTTGAAATCAAAAGTACAATATTTGTCTTAGACAAACATTGTACTTTTGACTCCACTACAGAACATTTCTAGGAAGGGAAAAGGACATTAGCCGTATTTCAAAATAAAGAACAGTGAAAATAGCTATAATATCTACAAGCTCACAACGTGTCGCATCACAATGCGTTGTGAGCTTGTAGAACTGCTATCTTCACTATTATTGATATATTTTTTAAACATCTGGAAATCTTTGAATGTTTTGTAAAATGTCAAAATTTCAATACTTTTGAATGCTTGAGGTATTTTTAAAATCAAGTACTCCAGTACTTTAACTCTAGTACAAATCTGACAGAGCAACTTTCACTTGTACTGTTAGTAGTTGAGTAATATTTGACCAGGAGTATATTTATACTTTGACTCAAGTACTGGTCATATGTCTGCCAACTCTGAAAGAATAGCAAGTAATGAAGCATTATGAATTCACCCTAATGGCCTGCCTCAGAGCAATGCTGGGACTCTGAAGATGTTGCTATATGAAAGGAGACACCAGTGGCCTCCTATACATTCTATACATTCTATTTATGCGTTATGCACATTTACTGAACATCACAAGAAAGCGCTCTGCTTCCAAATGGGTGATGCTTACCTTCATATTTCATGACTGTAAATATACATAGGGTGACAACCACATTATGCTGAGTCTCAGGTTAATCGCAGCATTCTGTCAAAAAAGTGCAACATTTTCTGATCAAATTCTAAACTTTTTCTTTGCTTACAATCCATAACGTTTGGGTTATTTTAACCAATCTATACTGGTTGACGAGAGCATTGGCAGTGATATCTAATATCTGTCCTGCCCAAACAGGCTTTCCGTCTTAGCCCAGCTGTCGAAATGTTGGCATTTGTGTGGGACACCAGGGTTCATGTCCCAGGTACTGTAGGACAGGTGGATTGCAGTTTAACAATTTAAAGCCTATTTACTTTGTTGACCAGGGTCCGCCAGGGGTCTATACTAGGCCCCCTCCCCACCAAATCTCTCCTGTGACAATAGTCGACAATAGCCGATCTCCGAGCTTGTAGATCAGCTATTTTCAAATAGCCAAAGTTTAAATAGGGCTGAAGTGGTTAATGTATGTTTTGTAATAATAATAAAAAATCTACAAAGTAGTAACTAAAGTTTTCAAATAATTGTAGTCGAGTAAAAGTACAATATTTGCCTCTGAGATAAAAGTATTGAAAATTGCAAATACTCCAGTAAAGTAAAAAAAGAAAACTCAAAATTGTACTTAAGTATAGTACTTGAGTACATTTACTTAGTTACTTTACAACACTGCAGACCAAATCAAGTGATCTAAGTAGTGTGTGCGACTGCAACAGTCGGTACATTCATAGACATTCAGACAAACAGCAGCAGTGTGCTGTAGACTCAGATATACACACGCCGTGGTAGAAGTAGGTCAGTGGTGCTTGGCCTGCATGACGTCTCTCACCTGATCTGTCGTCAGGGGTGAGAAATAAAAACCACCATGCCCTTTTTTCAGTTTTCTCCCACATGATTTGGTTCTCTACAGTTTTTTTTTCTCCTCAAATGACTCGACAAGAATAGAGCATCGAAGTCTGACATCACTGCCGCTAGAGGGCGCTATCCTCCTGGGGTCACTGCGTAATTTTTTGTATTGGAATTTCCATTGGGGAATCTTAGATGGCGTCATATAAGAACTGTGTTCCAAAAATAAACAAACCACCCAGGCAATTTTACTCATATGATATGAAGCATCAACTGACTGTGAAAAAGTACACATTTCTCCAAACAGACGTTATCAAATGTAACTCAATATAAACGACAGAGTCACATACGGTACCTGACAAAATTGTTCATTTTTTTAACACAGCTCTTATATGACACGATCAAAGATTTGCTGTTTCGCTGTGACCCAGGGCCCAGGGGTAGTGCGAGGTGACGTCAGGACTTCGGTACTCTATGGACTTTTCTGTCTAATACAGTTCATTGGTTTTGTTTCAACAATATTTTAGATTGGCCATTACTTATATGTATACATACAGTATACGCATGTATACAAATGTATGTACTGTATATGTACAGTATACAGATAGTCGTGGCCATAGCTGAATGGGTAGAGGGGCGGCCTGGGAAACAGAAGGTCCCAGGTTCGATTCCTGGCCCCGGCAATTGCTGAGGTGTCCCTGAGCAAGAGGCTTAATCCCTAACATCGTGTCAGTATCATGGTTAGTCATGGTCCGTATCATGGTAGGTCATGGTTTGTATCATGGTTAGTCATGGTCCGTATCATGGTCAACATCATATCAGTATCATGTCAGTAGCATAGCATGGTCAGTATCATGGTCAGTATCATGGTCAGTATCATGGTCAGTATCATGTCAAATTATGTCAGTATCATGGTCAGTATCCTGGTCAGTATCAAGTCAAATTATGTCGGTATCATCGTCAGTATCCTGGTCAGTATCATGTCAAATTATGTCAGTATCATGGTCAGTATCATGTCAAATTATGTCAGTATCATGGTCAGTATCATGGTCAGTATCCTGGTCAGTATCATGTCAAATTATGTCAGTATCATGGTCAGTATCCTGGTCAAATTATGTCAGTATCATGGTCAGTATCATGGTCAGTATCATGGTCAGTATCCTGGTCAGTATCATGTCAAATTATGTCAGTATCATGGTCAGTATCCTGGTCAGTATCATGTCAAATTATGTCAGTATCCTGGTCAGTATCATGGTCAGTATCATGAAAAGTCTTGACTAATCTTGAAAGACTGTGAAAACTCTTCTCTGATGGGGGTCTACGGCCAAATACATAACAAATTGGTTGTCCTTGACATGAAAATGTTTGAGAACCACTGCTAACCACTGCTGTACAACAGCAGTGGGGATGTATGCCATAATGTGATCAACGCACTAAAACTAAACTGTCACCAGTGTGCTGCTTAAAGTTTTTGACATCTACAGTATGTCCTTGTGCCTCTGTCTCCTCCTAGGAGTCCTGTGTCTTCTGGAACATGACGAGGAGTACGTCTTCACGTTACCCTGTGCCTACGCGCGATCCATCCTCACCGTGCCCTGGGTGGAGCTGGGGGGGAAAGTCTCCATTAACTGTGTGAAGAGCGGGTACTCTGCCGCAGTCACCTTCCACACCAAGCCTTTCTACGGAGGGAAAGTCCACAGGTCGGTCTGTCTCTCCAAACATTTCTTTAGTAATAACGAAAATAGCCCATCTACAGTACAAGCTCACAACATGTCACATCGTGATGTGTTCTGACCATGTAGATGTGCTATTTTCACTGTTTTTGAAATTTCCACACCTGCTTGACAGTCTTAACTTCTTTTTCTCTTTAGAGTGACAGCAGAGGTGAAGCACACCCCGACCAGCACCATAGTGTGTAAGGCCCAGGGAGAGTGGAATGGTACCTTGGAGTTCACCTACAGTAGCGGAGAGACCAAAGTTATCGACACTACCAAGCTGCCAGTCATCAGGAAGAAACTGAGGCCTGTCGAGAAGCAGGGGCGGACAGAGTCCAGGTAAAATATATGGTCACCTGACATATGTACCTCATACTAAAGACCAGTGATTCTCAACCTTTTTAATTTCTAGGACCCCCTGTTTGATATGCATTAGGCCACAGACCCCAATCTATACTGTAGAATCATCATTGTACATTGAACTCTGAGAGTGTACAAATGGAACCACAGTTTTGTTCGGTTAGTGCACTGTTGGAGTTACGGCTCCGTAAGGGTCCATTTGGTTCCCTCAACAATCAAGGACTCATGGGGGTCCCCTGACGTCACAATGAGAACCAGTGCTATACATGGTTTCCTTCTATAAACAGTAACCCCTCTCTCCTCAGCATGCCGACCTCCTTTTAAATTATACTACATAGATACTTTTATATGCTTACACTTTTAACTATTAACTACTATACTCCTCACTATACAATGTTGTTGGCTCTTAAAAGTGTTGTTTTCGGCAAGCAACACTGTCGTACAACGGAGTATAAATTAGGCTTTAGTAGCCTTTCCAGACATGCTTCCACCTGTACAAACCCCATTCAGCACTTTCAAATCTAGCCAATCTTCCATCATCATCCCAATAAAAAACGTGCATCTACACACAATTCAGAGTTAATGAAAAAAAAGTCTGGGATGAAATGAAGAAAATGTACACTTGAATATATTAAATCCCCCCCCCCCCCCAGAGGGCACCCCACACACACACACACCCTTTTAAAACATATTGCTTCCAGCGGCCCCCAAACTTCACTGTATGCCCCCTGGGGTGCTGTACCACCCCCATTGAGAAACACTACTCTAACGTCCTCTCTCTGCATAGAGGAAGTCATGAAAACAAGCTGCACACACACTCTCTCTCTCACACACACACACACACACACACACACACACACACACACACACACACACACACACACACACACACACACACACACACACACACACACACACTTAGAGCCCTGCCTCCCTCACAGTGCTGCCCTCAGCTCTCCTCACTCAACTTGGCTCACACTTGAAAATAGCTGTCACAGTGTTATACTTTGCGGGTGTTACTGTACCTTCCTGAAGTTGACAAGAGCCTCTGCAAACGGTTTTGAGAGACAAATATGAGGAGCTCTGGACAAAAGTCAAATGATTGAATTTCCTCTTTCCAGCTCTTCGCATAATTTGGTTTAACCTTTGTTCAGAGAACAAAGAGCAGAAAACAGCAGTGCTGTTTGGATATACGTAACATTTGAAGTGAATTAACAAAGAATGACTACTAACATAACAAATGGAGCACATTTGTTGGTGCACTACTTTGAACCAGGCGTGTCCTACTATATCACTCTACGTGTTTATTAGCATGTCTGTAAACTCTCACTCATGAAATAAAAATGGGGAGCTTGGATCACTATAGGCCAAGTGCATAGTCCTGGAAAGATTAGATGATTAGGTTTTTATTTTAGGACCACAGACAATCATTTTGGATTCAAGGACAAGCATGGTACTATGGACCATGTATTTATGCCTTGAAATAAGTGGTTGAAAATATGGAAGCCAGAATTCCTCTGTTTAGTCAGTTTTGTTGATGCCTCTATCATCTGTTGTTTTTAAAACTTGGAGTACGTGCCTGACAGCATTATAATATTATAATATTCTATGGTGCTTCCTATGGTGCTTCCCTGCCTTCTATGGTGCTTCCTATCATGGTGCTTCCCTGTCGGACTTTGGTGCTTTATACTTGGACTATGGTGGTTTATGGTAGTTTATACTGGGACTATACTTGGAGTATGGTGGTTTATACAGCGACTGTGGTGGTTTATACAGCGAACTGTAGCAGTTCATACTGGGACTGTGGTAGGTTATTTTTGGACTATGGTGGTTTATACTGGGACTTATTTATTTTCACACTGGGACAGTGGAATATACATGGATGTAAATCTGGTAGGTAACTGTTCAAATGTTTTTCCTTTGGACTGGAGGGGTCCTTCATGTTAGAATTGTTTAGAAATGACTGCAGAGTGATTCACTGCTTCTGCTGTTCCTATTTTTTTTTCTCTTTTTCATCTATGTGACTGATTTAATTACATGTAATGTCAGTCAGGCATTAGTGTTGGCACTATTCATTGATGGCAATGTGACTGATCCTAGGATATGGTCTTTGTACTCACTGTTGGTTGATGGCACTGATCTAGGATCGTTGTACTTTTTACTATTGGTTGATGCTAATGTTACTGATATGATTACTATTCTACTGTTGTAAAAGAGCGGCAGGATGTAATTAGGTTGATTGAGAACATGCATGCTCAGAAATCCCCTTTGATTGTATGTTTCTTCTGTTGTGGCTGTCAGTAAGTTAATATTTTCTTAAACACCTCAGTAATGATTCAGTGATTGATTATATTTGGATTATGTCGTAAATTGATATGTATTTCTGTTGTAAATGGATAGACTTGGGTAGATGGGTAGAGCCAAGTTTGATTAGGCTACTTACGGCTAATATTGTAGGTGTAGACCTGTAGGCTAGTATAACCTGCAGGAAGGGATAAGGGAAACTGTTGAGAAAATGTAAAAAATACAGTGTGAGTGGCTGCCTGCCCACCGATTTACCTGCTATCCCTGTAAGAGAAAATAATTATGTATACTTAACTTGGTTTCCTACAAAGATTATCAGTATTATTAATCATCATCATAAATGTATCATTATTTGTCTAATTGTTTTCAATTTCACCTTTTCTTCAGTAAAATCCTGCCAACATGGCCGGTAACTTGGAAGAGTTGATGCAAAAAGTAGTTACTACACATTGACACAATAGTATGTGTTCAAGCACGCGCTGCATCCTGTAAGCCTGCAGAGCTGTCAGACCAGGAGCTCCTTGCCACTGCTGTGGAGTCTGGCTCTCATGGTGAGTACACATGCACACACCTACACACCCCATACACATAATAAGACAATTGTGTAAAAAAAATGTTTTTAACTGTGCTTGTTTCACTATTTATTAGCCATTGATGGATAATATCAGTTGGGAATAAGGTCATATCTGTGTGATCATACTGTAGCTGCACGGATTAACTGCTTTGGGAAATCCATGTGACTCCTTCCACCATGTCATTCACTCATCTCTCCATCGCACCTTGTTGTCAAGGATAACTTTTGTCATCATCGATGGGGAATCCAAGCAAATAGAAATGGAAAGTTGGCTTGCTATAATAGAAGCCATTGTTCTAGCATTAATAACAAAAAAAATAGGAAATCTTGTCCAAAAAAAAAGAAAAGAACCTGCCTAATGATGTCACTGGTGGCCGGTTTTCTGAACTGTCCACAGCCCTCCTCTGAGACACAGACGAGGGTAGACAAAAATGGTGCCATGTTATAATGAGCATTAGTGAGGACCAATTATATGAACATAGGTTAGATAATGAATCAGTTGAGTGCAAATAATATGGGCTTTCATGACAATCAGCAGGACACTGCAGGGATTTGAACCCCATTCCGGTAAACCAGGAGTTCCATTCCAGTGTTTTTTTTTTAGCTTTTTTAGTTACATTAACATTAACATTCACACTCAATTTCAACAGTAAAGTCACACCAGAAAATGCATGAGCTGTCAGAATGTTACACACTGAAAAATAAAAATGATCCTTGACTGGGACTGGGCGTCTCCTTGTCTCCTTGACTGGGCATACCTCTGTACTGGAGGCTGACGACAGGGAACAGCAACAAGCTGCGATGGAGAGATAAGTGAATGACATGGTGGAAGGAGTCACATGGATTTCCCAAAGCAGTTAATCCGTGCAGGCACAGCATGATCACACAGATATATGACCTTATTCCCAATTGATATTATCCATCGATGGCTCATAAATTGTGAAACAAGCACAGTTTAAAAAAACTCATGTCTTATTATGTGTATGGGGTGTGTAGTAGGTGTGTGCATGTGTACACACCATCAGTGGTGGAAAAAGTGCTACATTTTTTTACTTAAGTAAAAGTATCAATACTGAAATATAGAAATAGTCTGTTACAAGTAAAAGTCTGGAATTCAAACTGTACTTGAGTGTGACAGAAACACCTCATGTACATGTAGGTGGGGCTTCAGCTCATCAAGTAAGTCTGGGTATTGTATTGTATTGTATTTTAGAATGTTTTGTTACAGAGTGTACAGCACTTTGGTTCAACACTGTTGTTTTAAATGTGCTTTATAAATAATTTGGACTGGGTACATTTTTAAATTGTGTTAAATGAACACTGAGGATTTTTACTGGGTGGTACGTACGTTAGAACACAAGCCAGGGTACAAACTTATAATGTAAACCCCATTCACTTACTGTATCAATGTCAGATAGTGTCCAAGGTCTGTTCTGTCCAAAAATAGCTGTCCGACAAGCTCCCAACGTGTCACAACATCTGTGACGCATTGTGAGCTTTGTCGATCGCCTGTTTTAGTTTTTCGGTGCGTGACACCGTCGTACGACGGAGCATAAATTAGGCATTTGACTAGGCCTGTCACAATTATTACATAATCGTCTAATCACAATTATTTGAGCTAATCGCAATTATTATTGCATAATCGTCTATATGTTGAAACATTTTCACACATTTTCAAATATTAAAAAAGGCAGAAATAGCAGATCTACAAGCTTACAACGCGTGACGCGTTGTAAGCTTGTAGATCAGCTATTTCTGCCTTTTTTACATGAATAAAATTGAAATACATATTGAATATGTTAATGTTGTATATTCAAGTTATTTGTCATATCTGCCCTTTGCAATTTTTGATTACGAAGCCTAAAAGGCAAACCGATTTTTTAATTGTATTTTCCAATGTTCAACAATGCCAAAAACTCATCGTTAATCGTAATTATTTGAGTGACAATTAATCGTCAACTTAAATTTGTAATCGTGACAGCCCTACATTTGACTGAATGTTGTTGTGTACATGACATCCACTATGCCTCCTGTGTGTGTGTCATACTGTAGGCGGCTATGGCAACACGTCACCAAGTCACTGAAGGAGGGGAACATCGATGAGGCCACTGAGCACAAACATCGTCTGGAGGAACGCCAAAGAGCAGAGGAGAGGCAGAGAGCGAAGGACAACACACCCTGGACGCCCAAACACTTCACTAAAGAGGTACATCACAAACTACAGCTATTCACTTTCTATAACAAACACAATTAAAGAATGCATAAATAAGTCTGTCTTTCGCTCGTTATAGTACACTGTCATTAACATCTTACAATATCACAAAGTATTAACAAGTTTTATTTTGCTTCACGGCAACATTGGGATACTAACATCTGCAAGGTGATAGAACGTGTTCCATTTGTGGTCATTCCCAAATCAAAGAGAATGTCAATTTTAATGGCGTACTACTGGATATTTTTTAGAATATAGCAGTTTGTTTGATTTTAGAGTAATTGCAAGATTTTCTATTTATTTATGTATTCTATTCGGGCTTTCAGGTGTTAAACTCACCTTAAAATTCTCATAAATTTCCCTAGGGAGGTATTTCAGCTAGATCTTTCTAATCAATCGGTGCTTTGAAATACATGAAACCCTTAAGACTGACACTGTTGTTCGACGAAAATAACCAATCTATAAGCTCACAACATAATTGTGAGCTTGTAGATTAATATTTTTGCTGCAAGATGTCATTGCACGGCGTGTATAAATTAACCATAGGCCGAGGCTATTTTTGCCTATAATGACATGCCCAAAATAGGGACACCAGGGTTAATGAGGTTAAAATGCAACAATTACATAACTTTAACAGAACTGTCACTGTGCTGGATTACCTATTTCAAGCAAGCAAGTGTTCAAGTTTTCATAGCATAATCAAACGAATGGAATCAAATGCAAAATCAAACGGTACGCTTTGGGCGATGGTCGGCAGTAATGCCAAGTATACAGTGCGTCAATGGGCTGAACCAGTTTGGCCCTTCAATGATCACATTCTGTGATCAGCGTACGAGTGTACAATGTAAAAGAACAAATAAATAGTTATGTGTTCGGCAGGATAATCAAAACACAGGACATTATAGAGAGAAGCCATTTATCTGTTCTCTTCTGTTTGTTAAAGGGAGAGGTCTGGATCTATAACGACCCACTGTGGAAGTCTCCCTGACCCAAGGACAACACACTGGTCTGATGGGAAAGTACCACAGAACCCAGGACTGGGGAGAGGGGGCCCTAATCCACAGACCTCAGATCAGTGCTATAGACTCTGACGCCAGAGATGCACCGCGAGGAACAATGTGCCAAAGAGCGCCTCCACTGTAAAAAACAACAAAGATTTAGGGGGGTTATTGGGACAAATATACATTTTCTATAATAGTATTACTATACAAGTAGAGTATTTCTATTTTTCACCTTGCCTAGGCCTTTTTTGCACATGCACAGTTATGACACCGGTGTTTCCCCATTTCTTACAACTTATTTTCAATTAACAGCAAACGACTGTCGTTTGCAAACAACACAGTCTCTTTTCAGTAGTGATCAGGTCACACAGCATCACTTACTGTACACTTTGTCGTACAAATCTTTCGATCAACAAAAATGACGTATTTTCAGTTGAGAATCATTATTGTCGAACGACCCTTTGTGTCAAGGATTGTACGCCTAAGTATAATTAAGCGGCTCATTTATGCTCAAAATGTATACGTGTCAGTACTGACACAAGGCTCTGCAGCCTTGTGGCAGAGGGACAACACTCCCTCTGCTTTTACCTCTTTCTAAACCGGTACAATACATTTTTACAACCTCTCCGACCTCCTCGACCGTCGCCATGTTTGTTTTTGTCTGCCCTCTATTGAATGTATTTAGGGCTGCAACAGTTAATTTAAGTAATCGATTTAGTCGATTATAAAAGAACAATTGCTACTAGATAATTCGATAAAATAATTGATTAATAGTCAATTCCTATTCTGGGGAAGTCTATACGCGAAAAATCTCAAAACTATTGAAAATAGCCAGTCTAATCTGTGAGTAGATCAGATATTTTCACTATTTGTGTACAATACTGTTGTGCGACGAAGTATAAAGCAGTTCGTTTTAGTGGTTATTCGATTTATTGATATATTAAAAAATATATATATAAAAATGTGCTTCTCAGAATAATCGCTAAGAAAACGGATGGTTGCAGCCCTAGATGTATTGCTTAACATCCATGCCAATGTAAAGGATGCATGGAAGTATGTGAACAGTGACGGTTAGGCTACATTGTAACGGACTATGTTTTTTGTACGTAAAGGGAGGTATAAATGAGCTGCATCAATGAAACGGTCAGAAGTACATGATGCTGTTGTCTTGTATTGTTGTTACGCAGTATAACAAGTTAGCAGATGTGAAGTTGTTCAATATCACTGAGTTTCATTCCTAAAGTAAATAATCTTGATTCTTGAAAACGTAGATGATGGGACACCACTTAATTAGACAATCTATATATTTTTTTTCTTCTTACGTAAGAGTAACAAGTTGAAATACTCCTGAAATATTGTCGGAGGCCATTTTTTTTAATGTATGGGTGGTATTTTCCATTCATCCCTTCCCTTCATATGAAGAAAATCAAGTAATACTTAAAGTTCTGGTTGTATTATGAATGTACCTGGTTGCATCTAGTATATCTTTTCTATCCTTAACTCTACAGCAGAAGCTGTTGTGCTGTTATCACTTCACTGTGCCATTCTGTCACGTCTGCCCATCACGTTTATCTAAGTGAATGAGGTAATTGGGCAGCCACTGCATTCACATCCGGACAGGACAGTGGTTCTCAAAAGGGTCTATGAGGGACTCCAGATTAGTAATTAATCTAGCATCGCAATCATTTTAACCACTTTAACCATATTTATACTTTAAAATTGTTTGAAAAATTTTGAATGTTTTAACACAAATCTCTTCTGGGGGTCCCTGGCACAAACTCTTTAGATCCATGGCCACATGAAACATTTGAGAAGCACTGATGTAGGATTCCCATGATGATTAATATGAATACAATCAACCAAAATGAAGGTTTATTTTCTGTGGTAGAAAAACAAACTTAATTGACTGAGATCGGTTGAACTATTGGAAACAATTAAATCCATTTAACCCCCTGATCTACAGTCTGCAAGAAATAATATGCAGTTCATGCTATGAACTGTAGAGGGCAGCAATACACCTTGAAGCATCTAGCCTGCTGGAATTAAGACCTTTTTAGTTCCATAACAATGACCATAATCCATTGCAGAACTGCTCTGAAATCAAAATCAAACTCAAACCCAACACAGTAACTGCAGACCAAAATGCCAGGGCTGAATTTTGGTCCCAGTCCGGCCCTGGGGTTCACCGTATGGTACAGAAAACGTACAAGGATTGGGATTATGCTGCAACTAACCAGTTCCATTCTCAAATCAATCAATGGTAGTATTATGACATTTTAAGTACAAACGTTTGTTGTTGAGGCTATCAGCCATTTTCCTCAGTGGCAGCAAGATTTGCTTTAACATTGCAAGTATTTTTGCTCCACATGGTAATAATTACACCACACATCAAGTTGTACAGTTGAACACTGTAACCAGGAGACAGACACCCACAAACCATAACACTGGCCTTAGCGAACACCAATACGGACTTTTCAGATGACTTCAGCTCTCAATGAAACAGGAGACCGATTGTTGATTAAAAATGTGCCGGTATATCCATCATAATAGCCATCTGCCCCCTTTATTTAATTTTGAAAACACAAACTTGTGCCCGTTAAGATATCATGAATGTATGCTCACTATGTTGACAGTCCAATGTATGCCAGTGCTCCTCTTAATCCATTAGTTACTGTACGTCATCTATGCAACACCTCATTTGTCATAGGTTGGAGGAAGTAGGAATGAACAGTTTTTTTGTTTAGTTTTTTTGGTTCTAATAAAATGTGCCATGGCAATTATTGAATGTCTGTCCTTTTTACATCTTTATTTTTGGGATTAAAAAAGATGATGAATTCAACTGAAAATAATTTTTTTTTGTGTGCGATAAAACTTTTAGCAACAGTGTGTATCACAATAATTATTGTGACGTTATCTTCACTACTTGTGTGATCGCTATAAGGCCATCACACTATTGTTATCTTCATGATTTTTATTATACAATACATATCATTCAGCCCATGTTTTGACCCCTAACTAGTCCTTCAAACTCCGTTCCAACTCTACAACGTTTGGTAGTGGTGTAAAGTAACTAAGTACATTTACTCAAGTACTGTACTTAAGTACAATTTTGAGGTATCTTTTACTTTACTGGAGTATTTCCAATTTTCTGTACAATTACTTCTACTCCACTACATCTCAGAGGCAAATATTGTACTTTTACTCCAGTATAATCATTTGAAAACTTTAGTTACTTTGTAGATTTTGATTATGATTACAAAACATACATTACACACTTCAGCCCTATATAAATTTTTGGCCATTTGAAAATAGCCGATCTACAAGCTCACAATGCGTAGCGATGCGATGCATTGTGAGCTTGTAGATCTGCTATTTTCATAAGATATTTATACATTTGAAAACTTGTGAAATGGGACATTCTACATAATGAGTACTTTCTTAAGTACATTTTGATACCAATACTTTTGTACTTTTACTCAAGTACATTTTTATTTCCGGACTTTTACTTGTAGCGGAGTATTTCTACATTGCAGTATTGATGCTTAAGTACAACATTTGAGTTATTTTTCCACCACTGACGTTTGGCCTACCATTTGAATTTTTGAAATACTTAATACTTTTAGAGATATTTAACTTGTAATTGCTAAAAACAATCCCATGCATTTCAATGGGGGAAATGCCATTTAGCTACAGTTGAGCCTAGGAACTGCTTATTAGACCCTAGCAACCACCTGGTACACCCATACCAGCCACAGTTTTACCATAGCAACCACCACTATTTTAACCTAGCAAACCCTTCTATTATATTAGTTATCATATCTTCCATTATATTAGTTATCATATAGCTTCTATGATATTAGTTTTCATGTATCTTCTGTTATATTATATTTAGTTACATATATCTTCTATTATATATCATATATCTTCTATTATATAGTATTAGTTATCATATATCTCTATCATATTTTACGATGGGGGTCTGTGACCAAATACATATCATTTTGGGGGTCCTTGACATGAAAAAGTTTGAGAACCACTGATTATAGCAACATAAGTTATTTCAAAAATCTAGATATACGCCAGATGCAAAGATTTGAGTTACAAATGTTCACCTTAAAAATATATATATATTCAAAGATTTGCAAAAAAAAACACATGCTTTTTCAAAAAATAGCAGATCTACAAGCTCATAGCGTGGCACTCTGTGCCTTGTAGATCTGCTATTTTTTAATAGCCAAAGTATAAGATAATGGTTAAAGTGGTTAACATTGTCTAAAATGACAGACCCTCCCTCCACATGTACTCTGCCCAAGAGGAAAATAGCAAGAGTCGCATTCTCCGGTTTACTTCCCGTTTCTCCTTGTTTCTGCGTGACGTAGGTGGACACCTTTTTAGGAGACCGGAAGCAAGTTGGAGTCTATTGATTCCAATGGAAGAGTGATAGTGCAGCGGATAAAAGCAATATTTTGGGAGAATCGTTCACTTGGTGATACAAGCGTGAAACTTGGTACAGATCATCTTTAGAGGTCATTTATCGATTTTTTTAATCGAGCCACTTGAAAATCAAAGATGGCGGCCATTTTTCAAGATGGCCGACATCTTAGTGGGCAGTTAAGTGATATGATGGTTTATTTGGTGATACAAGCATGAAAATCGGCATGAGCAGTCTCTGTGGGTCACTTGACAATAGGCCACCCACAGCTACTTGAAATTTCAAGATGGCGGCCATTTTTCAAGATGGCCAACACTTTAGTGGAGCAATTAAGTTATATAATGGTTTATTTGGTGATACAAGCATGAACATTGGCATGAGCAGTCTCTGTGGGTCACTTGACAATAGGCCACCCACAGCTACTTGAAATTTCAAGATGGCGGCCATTTTTCAAGATGGCCAACACTTTAGTGGAGCAATTAAGTTATATAATGGTTTATTTGGTGATACAAGCATTAAATTTGGCATGAGCAGTCTCTAAGGGTTGCTTGACAAGAAAACACTCCCAGCCACTTTACATTTCTATTTTCAAGATGGCCGCCCCCTGGATCCTCAAAAGATACATTTTCTCATAGAAATGTATGTTTTTTTTTCATTAAGGACGATTATACGATTATTATTATTATGCTAAAGAACAACTTTTAACACATCACAATATAGTTGTGTTGATTTGTTGATCATAGATAGATTAGATAAGAGTGAATATCTGCACTACCAGGGCACACTGGTGATATATCACTGCTGTTAAACTCAGAGTGGGGTTCAATGTCAGCTAATTGAAAGTTGGTATCCCAAATGCTGTCTAATTTACCCCAAAACAGTTAGATAGCCGCACCTGAATTGACAGGTTGTGCCAGCACGGGAGAGCCGAGCCAAGGTTAATGGGGTTTTAGTTAACCGGATGGTGTACAGATCGCTCAGGATTTAAATGGCATTGGATGAACGATCGAACTAAGTGTAGGGTTAAGGCACGAACTTAGTTGTATCCCATACATCAAAGTGCTTGGTAAAAGGTGGTAAAAGGATAAACCCTCGGCCTCTGCCTATGCTGCAGACATGGCAGAAGCCATCATAACAGTTGTGAAAACTAACTGGGACAGATGTTTAATTTGTCAGCAGGTCACCAAGGAAAAACTCATTCAGCCGAGTTTATTCAACAGAGAGCACGATCGTACTGGTTATGATACCATTGCAAGAAATGTTCCATTATTTCATAAGATCAATGCTCTGCCTATCTTACTTAGTCCAACCCGACTAGATGAAGGTGATGGCATAGAAAGCACATCGACAAGAAACGGAGCAAAATATAATTCAAGCTGTAAACTTAGGTTCAACAACACAGAGCTGGAAAGGGCCCAAAAGAGAGCATCTACATCTGCTGAAGACACTGAAGATACCAAAGATATCCATGTCAAGAGGCCAAGAAGATCTAATGTATGACCGGTCCAGCGATGTCACAACTGTGAACGAGGCCAGGCTTGATCTCTTTGCCAGAAAGCAAAGACAATATGACTTGATCCCACCAACTCAAGCAGCACTCAAAGAGCATGCCAAACATGCTTCTTATGAGGCTGGATACGTGTGGGGACAGGCATTGAAGCGACATCCACAAATGCCGAGCCCATCTGACTGGGGATGGGTGGAACAGGACGAGAAGTGGAAAGTTTTCTGGACTCCACTTCCACCTATTGCGGAGAGTTGTTGGGAGTTGACCAAATGTGGGTGCTCCAAGGCATGTACTGGAAGGTGTAACTGCTTCAGATATGGACTCAGTTTCACATGCCTATGTAGTTGCCCCTGCTAGAACCTATTTGCATGTTTATTTTGCCAGAGTTATTCCCTGTTGTCCTCTGTGTTTTCAAGTGGAGGCCTATGGCTCGGCTTCCCCTCGTCACATCGACGCATCATGTTTTACTTTTTATCTAGTCTATTACTGTGTAATTTTCAGTTGTTACTTAGTAACATTGCTTCCACTGCCTTCCACTGCCATATCTAACAGTGAAGCACATTTTCAGTTTAGTTCCTTAGTATCGTTTGTCATGGTTCCGTGGCTATTGCCATTCAGTATTAGCCATTACTCATAATTTTGGAGCACTGTCCGTTCAGCACCACAACTGTGCTTATCAGCACCACAACTGTGCTAATTTATTCATCTTATTTTTTGTATCCCCACCCCTTAGTATTTATTTGACACATGTAATGGCTGTTAGTTTAAAAAAAACAATATATATATATATATATATATATATCCTCCCTTGTGACTGTTACCTTGTCGTGGTAAGGGAGCTTGTTTAGGCCTACCTCAGTGAACCCTGAGAGCTATGCCGGTGGGAGGCAACTCCTGACAGGTCTTACCAAACTGGACAGGTCGTGGGCGAGGAGTCAGACAAAACACAGTCAAACAACCTCTCTTGACAGAGCTTTTTGAGGAACCCAATACATTTCTATGAGAAAAGGTATCATTTAAAGATTGACATCTTGAAATTTCAAGTGGCTGTGGGCGATTTCTTGTCAAATGACCTTTTGAGACGGCTCATGGCAATTTTCATGCTTGTATCACCAACTAAATGATTTCTTAAGCTTAACTAGTCCACTAAGGTGGTGGCCATCTTGAAAAATGGCCGCCATCTTGACATTTCAAGTAGCTGTGGGTGGCTTATTGTCAAGTGACCCACAGAGACTGCTCATGCCAATTTTCATGCTTGTATCACCAAATGAACCATTATATAACTTAAATGCTCCACTAAAGTGTTGGCCATCTTGAAAAATGGCCGCCATCTTGAAATTTCAAGTAGCTGTGGGTGGCCTATTGACAAGTGACCCACAGAGACTGCTCATGCCAATTTTCATGCTTGTATCACCAAATAAACCATCATATCACTTAACTGCCCACTAAGGTATCGGCCATCTTGAAAAATGGCCGCCATCTTGGATTTTTGAGTGGCTCGATTAAAAAAGTCAAAGAGTTGACCTAAAGGAATGTTCATGCCAATTTTCACGCTTGTATCACAAAGTGAACGATTGTTCCTACTATCCGCTCTACTATGAACGTGAACACAGCTTCTGAACCATTCTTTAGCTCCATGGTTACTGAACTAAATATTGGAGCCGATCGTCACAAGACAAAAAATATGCACGATTTTCATACTAAAATTGCTATTTTTTAAGTGACACAAATTAGGAGAAAATCTACTTTGTTAACCACCTTTCTCTATCCTAGCAACACACTCTCGCGAGATCTGGGAAGATATCTGAAGAGTCCATCGAGTCCATCTGCAGTCTGACGGACGAGACATAGAAGGCTCTGTCTGTCCCTTATATTATAGCCTGTCCCTTATATTATATTGTATTATTATATTAGATTTGAACTCTATGCTCCGTCTGTCTGTCTGTCCCTTATATTATAGCCTGTCCCTTATATTATATTGTATTATTATATTAGATTTGAACTCTATGCTCTGTCTGTCCCCATAAGATGTTCTAAAAACTGATAAACTGAGATTCTATATGTGAATATGGTAGGCCTACGCGTGAAATCATTATGGACATTTCAAAAATTAAATAAAATGTGTGTTCCAATGCTCAATAATATCATTTTCCATTATTAACTGTCTTGGTTAATGGGGTATGATTTGGGAATCATGACATTTTGCTAAACACATTATAGTCTATAGTGGTAAAATATATACCTTATAAATAAAAGGACCTGTTACAATGTTGAGCAGAAACAGGAGCATATCTAGCAGAAGATAATTTTTTGGGGTTTCTTTAAAATCATCTTTGCCAATAACAGTGCACTTTCAAACATGTAAAGCATTTATTTTCTTTAATGAAGAAAATACACAAATGCACATGACGTTGTCAGCCAGGGAGAGGGGAGGGGGAGGGTGGTGGGATGGTCGGGGGAGAAGCAAACCACGCCTACTTAGGAGACCATTTGTAGGATTTGTGTACTACTTCGCCTTTAGTGGTTCCAAAGTGGTTCCAATGGAGAATGTGTATCTTTCTATTTTAACAATCTTTGACTCTGCCTTTGCGTGCCTCTGTGACCCTTGATCCCTGGAGGTCAGGGGTCATAGAGGTCAGACCAAAGAGTCCAAATCCACGACACGACGTGGTGTTCTGGGACCCAACCCATCTGGTACCAATGTACTGCCCCCTGGTGGGTGCCATGTTAGTAGCAACACACACACCATAAACGTTGTCTATTAAAACATAATAATAGCAGATCTACAAGCTCACAATGCCTCACAAGCTTGTAGATCTGCTATTTTCAAAAGCATTACCAATGTACTGCCCCCTGGTGGGTGCCATGCATGTTAGTAGCAACACACACACCATAAACGTTGTCTATTAAAACATAATAATAGCAGATCTACAAGCTCACAATGCCTCACAAGCTTGTAGATCTGCTATTTTCAAAAGCATTACCAATGTACTGCCCCCTGGTGGGTGCCATGTTAGTAGCAACACACACACACCATAAACGTTGTCTATTAAAACATAATAATAGCAGATCTACAAGCTCACAATGCCTCACAAGCTTGTAGATCTGCTATTTTCAAAAGCATTTTACACAGTTATTCTGCTAGTAGTAGGCTAGTAGATTCTACTAGTAGGCCTACATTGTGATGCCAGTACTTTTACCCAAATTCTGGACTTTTACTTGTAACAGAGTATTCTACATTACAGCATTGATACTTACTCAAGTAAAATAGAGTTCTTGTTTTCCACAACTGATATTAAGTCTTTCTGTAAAATTTCAGCTTCCAACTTATATTTTTTCTATAACCCCTCTGCTTTGTTGTCTGGAAACCAGGGGGAATAAGCCCCCCCCGCCCAACCCGCTCTCGCATGGTCGGGACAATCTTCAGTACCTGGCTTCATGGGACTAATCTGGATTTGAACTTAGTACGGCAAGCGGTAGCAATCGAGGTCTGCTAGGCTTGGTGACTCTGACTTAGGTGCAAACCAGAATTCGAACCCGCGGCCCTTAGTACGGCAGGCGGTAGCAACTCGGGTGTACTAGGCCTGGTGACTCTGACTTAGTCCGCTTCGCTATATAGTACCGGCTAATTCTTACTGCTTTTGACTAGTGGGTAAAGAGTGAGTGGAGTTTGAAAATCCATGATCATCAGATCATGAAGGCAGCGTCTCCACTCAGCACAAGAATGATATTCCATATTCTTCTGCTGAGTGTAGAGACAGCCTTCATCATGACGCTGCGGCCAATCAACAGAAAACCACACGCACAGGGAGAAGGGAGAACGGGATAGACTCCTGCCCGAGCCCGAGCCAACTGTGTTCAATATGGCTCTGAGTTAGCCCTGAAACATGACTGTCATGGTGCCGAGTCCCCCAGGTCTAAAGTTGTGTTCTATTTTTTCACATTGCCATCTCTCACATAAACGTTCAGATTTCAAATATAAAGTGCTTACCACCGAGCCACGGATGTTACAAGGCGATGCGGACCGCGATGAGTACCCGTATCTCCCGTATTGTTCAATAAAAAAGCATTTTAATCCCATCGCCGGCCATTTTTTTTTTTTTTTTTGTAATGTATCAGAGTGCAATACACCTTCCAACCATTAGTGTCGCATGGTCGAAAGTATCGGAGACAATTTGGAGAAAATGGCCGGCGATGGGATTAAAATGCTTTTTATTGAACAATACGGGAGATACGAGTACTCGTCGCGGTCCGCATCGCCTTGTAACATCCGTGGCTCGGTGGTAAGCACTTTGTATTTGAACGTTTATGTTTATGTAAGAGATGGCAATGTGAAAAAATCGAACACAACTTTAGACCAGGGGGACTCGGCACCATGACGCTTGTATACAAGCGTCATGTGAACCATGGCTAGCTCTGAGTATGCTTGCGTATATAGGCTACTGTAGGCTACCATATAACGTAAGTTCAATATGGCTCTGTGAGTATGCTTGCTTGTGTGCTACCATATAACGTAACATACTCTCAGTATTCATTCTGTGAGATGATCAAAGCATTACTATTTGCCACGAGCCACGCTTGTAGCCGATAATGCAACATTAACCTGATCAAACTAAGCACAGTTATTGTCATCATTGCAGAACGAGCGCTTCTACTGACTGACTTAATGTCCAATACGTTTTATTCCATATATGGTGAATCGTTTTCACCCGTCACATTTGGCTCTTTTTTTTGGGCCTCTACAGCACCAAACATAGGAGAAGCTGATGAGGCGAGCTTGTAGATCGGCTATTTTAGGTTCAAGTGGTTAGTGTAAAAAAAAATCTATCTGGCGCAATTGGCGGACCCCCTGTAGTACTATGAGGACCCCTGCTCTAGGGTAACACAATGCTATGGTTTAAAACATTATCCAATTCGTTATTCAAATGCTTTCTCGTTTTTACATCATATCAGACGGCAATTCATTCATGTCTCTTGTTCTATAGGTAGCCTCCATTAATATAATAATAATGTGACGAACTCTTGTTTCCTCCATTAATATAATAATAATGTGACGAACTCTTGTTTCCCCTACATTTTACAGTCATGTCATTGTTATCCAAGTTACAAGTTGGAATTCAAAATGTAGGCTACAAAGTAGCCTACTCATTATGCAGAAATTCTTTGAAAATAGCAGATCTACAAGCTCGTTGATGTTAATGTATGTTCTGTAATAATAATAATCCAAATCTACAAAGTAACTAAAGTTTTCAAATAATTGTAGTGGAGTAAAAGTATAATATTTGCCTCTGAGATAGTGGAGTAGAAGTACTGAAATGTGCTAAAAAATGGTACTACAGTACATGTACTTAGTTACTTTCCAGTTTCCACCACTGCTGAATTTATTGACTTGTATGCAAATGAGCCATGCGGTCTTATGAGAACGTAAACAAGCACGCGCTAGCCATCAGGGTCGTCGGATGAACTTCAACCTGGTGTTTGCACTTCTCCGTTCAGATTTCAAATATAAAGTGTTTAACCATGGCCACGGATGTTACAATAGCCTACCCGTATCTTCCACATTGTTCAATAAAAAGCATTTTAATCCGATTGGTGGCCATTTTGTCATATAATTATAACATATTATTGAGTGCAATACAGTTGAAAGCATATGGAGAAAGTAGGGAACGTAGGCTACATAATTGTAACATCCGTGGCCATGGGTAAGCAGTTTATATTTGAAATATGTACGTACGGACCAAAGGGAGAAAGTTTAAATACCAGGTTGAAGTCCATCAACATAATTAAAGGTATTGGCTGTAACGTTATGATCAGTCTATCAAATTGGATACTAAAGAAATGAGGCCCACAGTCCGTATTTTGGCAGATCCAGTGCAGTGAGCTTGTAGATTGGCTCTTTTTCAGCAAAAAAAGAAGAAGAAAGAAATCTGAGCTAGAATTGTTTTTCTAAATCTCATGACATGGGAGTGGATGGACTGACACTTTAGGATGACGTGTTAAGTGATAATAACAATACTAATGAATTATACTGAATGACTTTTCTCTTTCACTGCTGTAGAGTGTGACTGACTCCCTAAACAACATGACGTGTGCGTAAGTAAAAGTATCAATATACTCTGTTACAAGTAAAAGTCAGAATGTACTTGAGTACCAAAGTAGAAAGTAGGCCTACTCATTATGCAGAAATGTCCCATTTATAAAAAATCATTTGAAAATAGCAGATCTATAGATCGGCTATTTTGCCGAAATGTATATGGGCTGAAGTGATTAATGTATATTTTGCAATAACCAAAGTTTTCAATAATTGTAGTGGAGTAAAAGTATAATAATTGCCTCTGAGATGTAGTGGAGTAGAAGTAAAAATATTGTGTACTTAGTTACTTTCCACCACTGATCACAAGGTCTTGATAAGTGATATTCCTTTGGTACATCATTATTTAGGCAGAGGTAAGTACATACTCCACCACTGGGTGTGATACAAACTGTTTAGTTTATCACTATCTAACACCAGCAGTGAGTTTAGGAGAGGGGCAACAGCTTGCACTGTCCTACACTACAGCACGTTAAAGACAGAAACATCTTTACTTGAGTATTTCCATACTTTTATCTGAGATACAAATATTGAACTTTACTCCACTACAATTATTTGAAAAATTTAGTTACTAGTTATATTGTAGATTTTGATTATATCTACAAGCACAACGCTTGCTTGTACCAGAGTATTTCTACTTACTTAAGTAAAAAATAAAATCAAGACTGCTTTTAGGTGTATTTAGAAAACGCTGGTATGGAACTCCTGGTTAAAATAAAGTCAAGACTGCTTTTAGGTGTATTTAGAAAACGCTGGTATGGAACTCCTGGTTAAAATAAAGTCAAGACTGCTTTTAGGTGTATTTAGAAAACACACTGGTATGGAACTCCTGGTTTACCAGCATTCCCTACAGTACTACTACCCTACAGTACTACTACTATACTACTGTGTCTATTCTCTCTCTCTAGCTTTCGTCTTCCTCGCTCCGACCAAGATATATTTAAAGAAGGTAGGGTCATCTACGTCATTTTCGCTATCATGCAATTCCAGCCGGCAGATTCGTCGCACCATGGGAGCCAGACTGCAGCCGTGAGTTCAGTGGAATGCATTGGAGTTAATGAGAGCCCGGTGGATCAGCTCATGAACAAAATATATTTCTGAATGACTGAGACCTTTGTAAAGTAATTGCTTCTGGAAAATAAAAGAAGACATATCACACATTGTTTTCTGCTGTGTTGCTTTTCGATGTGTCCACTGCATAAGTTTATTGAGCTATCTAAAGAGCACAAAGTAGGCGATACTGCCGAGACAGAAACCAGTGTTGCCATGTCCACTTATTATAAGCGACTTTGGGCTTATTTTTCTGTGAAGTTGCTTGTATATTGGTAGTTGCGGGTTTATGGGCTTTTTTTCTAAAGTGTAGTTGATTATTTGGACTTAATTCTTCTTAATTATGTTTATGTCATGGACCCTCAAATTAATATGTAGGCTATTTGTCCTAAACCCCCATCTCAAATGTTTTGTGCCAGGGCCCCGTACCAGATTTGTGTTGTTAGTGTTTCAAAAATCCTCAATATTTCACTTCAAGATTTTTTTTAAATAGCAGATCAAGCTTACAGCGCGTTGTGAGCTTGTAGATTGGCTATTTTCAATGTATACAGTAAAGGTTTAAAGTGCTCATAATGGCCTAGTGCAAGTCTTCAACAGGGGTCCGCAACGCCTAGGGGGTCCACGAGGTACTGCAGGGGGTCCGCGAAATTGTTGCTTGATTAGACAATAAAAATAAATTATATATATACAAATATTTTATATATGTTTTTAAATATCCATATATATATCATATATATATAAACATTTTCCACATTTATGTATTAAATAAATGATGATATCTATAAATGATTCTGTCCATTTTGAATAGCTTGTATACATGATTATTGTGCAATTGACAGATTGTTGTTCTCGGTTAATAAGGTATGTTTATAAATGGCAGTGCGGCCACCCTACTCACTGTACAACATGTATGTTTAATATAAAAGCACGAATATATTAATCTGTCTATTATTTTTAATAGCTTAGTATTGATGCACAATAACATGTATGTTTATGAAACACAATTGTATACATAATTATACAATATATGGGGTCGAGGTAAGGTAGGGGGTCCCTGCTCCATCTCCCCATCAGTTTGGGAAAACGTTGAAGACCCCTGGCCCCCGGTGCTTCTTTTGGGCTTGTTTTCCTAGACCTGGTTTATTTCTCTCACACAATCTGGCAACACTGCCAGAGACGATTTTTATACAGTCTATGGACGATACATGCCGCTGTTTAGATGCCTCAGTTTAGATGCCTCAATAAAATTATACAGTGTGCTAAAAAAATCCGAATTGATTGGATAAAAACCTGTGATATGTCTTCTTTTATATTCCTGAACCGATTATCTGACAAAGGACACAATCGTTCAGAAATAGTGTTTGTTCACAAGCTGATCCAGATGGCTGCCATAGACTTCATAGTATTTCACCAAACTTCCTGTTCCAGTTTTGGCTCCCATGAGCATCAATGGCGTCTGCTATGCAAGCAATGGCGTTGGCCAGCCCCCTAGGCTGTCCCTTCCTTGTTTTCTAATTTCCTTGGCTCCGACCCTCTCTTGCTCCGCCCCTTCCTCTCTAGCTCCACCCCTTCCTCTCTCTTTCTGTAATGTTTCAGCTGCCCATTTTTATTTTTTCTATAAACCCTCTGCTTTATTGTCTGGAAACCACGGGGGAATAATCCCCCACGCCCACCCCACTCACGCATGGATGTGCTGATCTTCGGTACCCGACACTAGCGCAACTTAGTTCGACTAGTCCTGGCAATGCCAGTCCTTGTGACTATGAATTTAGTCCCCTATCAGTACCGGCTGAAATTCACTGCTTTCTGTGTTGCTTTTTAAGGGTTTCTGGGTGTGTGAGTTCAAACCTCACTCACTCCTTACCCTGAACCTTTCCTTGTAAAGGAAAGATTCCTTACCCTGAACCTTTCCTTGTAAAGGAAAGATTCCTTCCTTGGAAAGGAAAGATTCATGGTAAAGAGTGAATGGGTTGGATTATGTAGGCAGTGTCTTACACACTGGGCTAATGGTAAGGTCTTCATTCCTCTTTGAGGAACAACACAAGAAAAATATGTTAAAAGCATAATATTTTGTCTATATGTTTATGAACCACAATGGAAACAAGTCTCTGGCTTTTGTTATTATCCATTTGGTAAGGCACAGAGCCTGACTTGGAACCAGTAATTTACTGGGCTAAGAGCCTGACTTGGAACCAGTAGTTTACAGGTTTGATTCTCGCCGCTGACAAAGACTTTTCTCTCTAAAAATGTTGAATACTTTTATATAAATCTTTCTTATCGGGGCCCCTGGCACTACATCTTTATGCATATAGCCAAATACATATCAATTTGTGGGTCCTTGACATGAACATTATTAACAGCCACTGTGTTGGAAGAGAAGGGAGCCTTGGCTCAATGGGTAAAGTGCCTGATAACCAGAAGAATACGAGTTCAAATCCCAGCTCTGGCAATGCATCATTTTTGGGCATGAGGTTTCCACACGACAGAGACGATTTAAAAGCTTACCTTTTCTTCCATCTGTATTTGTCTGGGCTGACTGATGCGTCTACCAAACAACTTAGGAAATTATGCAAAGCAAAGAACAAAATAAAAAATATAAACGTCAAACCAGATTCTAGGATAACATTTAAAACATTGTGACTGAATAATTAGCCGTGAGAATGACAACTTACACAAACTTGAATTGTTTTAATCTTGTCTTGTTTAACCATGACTGAACAATGTAAAAATGTAAACTTGAATGGGAGACACGCAGTTGAGGAAAGAAAATCAGATGTAGTGGAGGACTTGAAACAGAATATACTGCAATATACAGTATAAACTAAAACCAAATTATTGAGTTATCATTTTCCCTGATAAAAGAAAACACAGAATGAAAGCATTAAAAAGGTAAGAGAAATCTGTACACTTTCTGTCTCGTATTAAGGCTTAGTCCAAACTGTCTTTTACGTCGACAGATAAGAAAACAAACAGCTGAATAACATTGCTAAACAACGATGTGGAAACGATTTTGAAGAGGCTTGGAAAAGTGGCACACCACGTTGTTTCAGCAAACAACTTCCCACATAAAAGGGAAAAAAAACCACCCCCAGACAAATGGGAAATCAAACGGTTGATACAAAAACAGACATAACAGTACATGACTTGAAACGGAAGCCTTGTTCACGTGTGGTTTCCTTTATTCCAAAAACACGCTCTATCAAAGCATCCAAAACAGAGAGCACCCTTCAGTGACTCAACAAAGACATCTGCAGCACCTGAAGAGATGAGAACAGTACTGTGCCCAGAGGGATATGACTGATGTATACTTAATTGTACAACACATTGTGAGCTTGTAGATCGGGGGCACCGTCATACGACTAAGTATATAGCAGGCTTTAGAGTTCATAGGAAGGGTAGGACAAAAGGACATCCAAGATGGCGTGCAGTGAACCTAACAGCTGACTGACTTCAATAACATATTCTATAGGTTTCAAATTAAAGCTACAATCCATAACCTTTTAGTGAATAAAACAGAGGCCGGTTGTGTGTGAGCCAATAGAGTTTACTGTGTTACTAGTCTTTGTGACTCATCCATCAGTCCCTCTAGTTCTGGACATGTCTTGAGACAGGCATGTAGTCAGCCTCTATGCTCCACGGTAGCAAGGAATAACTCTCCAAATATAATGACTTCCTGGTAACTTGGCACTTTCTCCGTTGAGAGATTGAGTCAACCAGACTCACCCTAATCATTGCTAGAGTGATACATTTAGATATAAGCATAGTAATTGGCATTGTATCTGGTGAAATTAAGTAATTCCTACTTTAACATACATATTGCAAAACTATCTAAAATATCACAATGTCACCTTTTCCCCAATATTGTTCAGCCCTACTTCAGAGGCCTCCTTAAAATGAGGCCTCTAAAGATCATCCTGTTTTGTCCTCCAAGTGGCACTATATAAAAGGAAAGGATTTTTACAAATGCTTCAGGACAAGACACAAAATAGGTACGCCAATGCGTTTACTCATCTGAACAAGAAGGCACACATGACTGGTTATATAACTTCACCTGCTACGTGTAACTTGACCATCTCCTTCTGTATCCTGATTCCTCCTCTGAACGCTCTCAGGTTGATTCTTCAGAGGGACTTCCATAAAGGTTGGGCACAACATGTCGCTGAGATGCAGATAAGAGCTGTACAACTCTCTAGTGAGTCTTGAGGACAGAGTCAACATACATATTGTGGTGCCTTGCTCTAGCATGACCTTGACCTCTGTGCTTTTGGTGAGCAAAGCATAGCTCCCCTGCACTTTGAATCCCTTAATAGCTCAACAGTAAAACGTCGGCACTCAGGCAGGGGGGGCCCGGGATCAAATCCCAGGCAGGACATTAAAGTTATGGATTGCAGCTTTAGTTCCTATATTGAGTTGCCTGCATGGACACCTGTACACGGACTGTCGCCCTTCACTTCCCCAGCATACGTCTTGATTTCTACTAGTGTGGAATACTTGATGTCAGCATGTGACGCCAGAGAAGACAGAAAACACATATCAATGTGATGGAAAGCGCTAATGAGGCAACAGGCTGCCCAGTGAACCACAGCAGCTCCCTCCAACAGGAACCCAAGGAAGGGCTGATTTACAACCACTACTGTTGTTCATTTCCATATTTATCTGAAACCCTAGCAGCAGAATATACAATCTAGACTTCTGAAGGGAGAAAGGGGGGAGAACGTCATCGTAAAAATTCACATTCATTCTTTCCACAAAGTCTTGCGTCCCTCCAAACAAGAATTATTGCATTCGCTGTTCTGTCTGTTGAAACAAAATGAAAATAAAAGAAATCTCACATCAAATTAAACAGAGAGAAAACAATTATCTGCATATTAAAAAACAAACAAAAAAATCACCACAATACTCCAATATATTATAACCCTTTTTTAAACATTTTCTATACATAACATATTTACATATTAGGCCATGTTTTTTTTATTCTGAAGACTTTGTCGAACCGCACAAAAGAGCCAAGCAGACGCATCAAATAATATACTGTAGATGAAAGATGATCAAATAAAAGGTTAATATTACAGGTGAGCCGTGGCGTTCCTCCATATCGCATACGCTCCTCTGTACACGTGTCAGGAACCAAGTCCTCCACCGTGTCCTGATTCTCACAAAAACATAAATTATTCATGTGCCGAGGAGTAAAAGTCAAGGCTCTTTGGTGCAAATGCTCCCAGACTCCTCTTGCCACCCCCCCACCCCCAATTCTGATAAGCATTTAATTAATTTACCATAAAACACGAATCAACTGAAGCTGCTCTGTGCCTTGCCATTCAAGTACAAAATAATTAAGCTAAAAAAAAAAACACATCAACCCAAAACAAACAAAAAGTAAACAAAACAGGAAAAATATGACTGAGACGAAGGTCCTTAGAGATTAAAACGGACAACATTTTCTGGAGCTAGCCAGATATGACACTTCAACCTCCCCACCACACAGGGGCAGTCTGAGGGAGCCACCGTGTTCTTCTTCATTGGTTGTTAAGAGGCTGCTTTGCAAGTTGCATTTTTTTCTGTTTTTCTAATAGAGTCATCTTCATTATTTCTTGCCGTTTAGCTTCTTGCCTTTCTTCAGGACCAACTTGTTCTTGATGTGTCCTCGCTTCCTCTTGGCAGTCTGCATAAAAACAGTAAAAAAAATTATCTATACAATACTGTACACACCACATAAAATAATCTGACGCATGATTGGATAAAGTTGGTATCCTGACCTGAAAATGTATATTTTGTTTAAAGAGCTGGAGAGAACCCTGTTACTGAATAAATACTCCATAGCAATGATTTCTATCACTTTTAGAACAATGACAGAATTAATCCAATTTACGTATAAGTCAAGTTCTCAAAGTCAGTTTCCATCTGTTCATAACGTCAGACTGTAGATTAGAACTTTATTCAGTTGTTTGAAGTTCAGGAAGAAAGCAACAGATATTGTAAATAAAAAAGCAAGTTGTATCTATGACGATTGTTTTTATGACAAATATTTGCCCTCTTATTAGCCATACAGTATGAATCCTCTTAGCATCCCTATTCTGGGTCATAATAGGTGAACATTCCGCAAAAAGTAGGCAAGCATTCGCTGGACAAGATTGTCTAATTTTGGAGAAAAGATTTGGAGTATAGGGAAAAAAGGAGGGGAGACCAATTACTGTATAGACCCCTGGGGGACCTAACCTGACTCTGCCAGATGGGGTTAACCCATTGAGACCTGAAGCCGATTCTACATGTCTCCTAAATCTCAACAGTTTTCTGAAAAACGTATGTTTCTATATCAGTGGTGGTCAATCTTTTTCATGTCAAGGACCCCCAAAACTATATGTATTTGGCCGCGGACCCCCATCAAAATATTTGGTTCCAGGGACCCCCCAGAAGCAAAGATTTGAGTTAAAAATGTTCGCTTAAAAAATATATATATTCAAAGATTTGCACACATTTTCAGGAATTTTCAAAAATAGCAGATCTACAAGCTCGTAGCGCGGCACTCGGTGCCGCGCTATGAGCTTGTATATCTGCTATTTTTGAATAGCCCAAAGTGTAAAATAATGCTTTTTAGCTCAAATCTAAAAATGACAACAGTTCCAGGTCTTAATGGGTTAAACAAATGTGACGCAGGCTTCTTCCTTCTGGCGGAGTCAGGTTATGGGGGACCCCGGTCAATGAAATATATTCAAGTGGGTAGAGTTATAAAAAAATGTAAAACTACCTTTTTGGATGTGTACTTCTGCTTGGGAACGACACTCCGCAGTTTGTGGTCCAGGGGTTCCCTGTTGTCCAGGTCCTTGACCTTGTAGATTCTAACCAGCCAGTGTTCTGAGGTGAACGCCTCCTCCAGGTGTTGGAACTTGATGTCTTTGTTGCCGATCTCAGCGTTACGCGTCCGGTCAAAGCCAGGCGGTGTCCGGAAGTCCAGCTGAGGGAATAATAAGCATAATGTTTACATGTTTGAAAGCTGACGTATTGAAATGATACAATGTGCTTTAGCTGCTTTGTCATTATGCCATGTCATTTCTCTTTTCAAAATATAGCTACAAGCTCACAATCGAGTAAAACTAAAACTAAAACAGAATATAACTAATGAAAGGGTACAAAGAAACAGTAAGACTATCAGAGTAGATTAGACTCCAAAATAAAACAAAAAGTTACAAGCATTAAAAAAGATTTATAAGCAGTGCTTTTAAAAAATGATGCTGACTGGAGGTTCAGCGAACAAGTCTGAAACAAACAAAACCCAGATTTCCATCCATGTACAGGTACTGTCGCTGCACTGCTGCTACTGTTGCTGTGAACCTAATGCTATAAGCTCTTTTTGAGAAACTGATGGAGAAAGAAAACCTGAGCATCTGGGGCAAAAAGTGACTCAAACTCTCTGTGACTTGCTTCAGTCCCTAGATCTGGACACAGTGTGTCTGTGAGTGACAGAGAAAGAAGATGGAATAAATGCAACATGGTCTGCCCTTTGATGACGTTACATCGTAGTGTACGGATAGCATTCAGCCCTTTGATGACACTGCATCGTAGTGTATGGCTACTGTAAATCCTGTTCACTTTGATTCTCTCCAGTCCTCCAGAGTCTCTCTCGCCTATTTTTCTCTTTTATTCTAGTTTTTCTTCATTCATCTTCTCTCAGGCAATCAAATTATTATCTTATAAGTCATAACCATTAGAAACAATATATGTGCCATTGCAACAACTACCTCTGCTACTACTGAAGCACGTACAGTATGAAGCAACTGAAGGAACTATATTCACAGCTATTGTTACAACCGGTGACTACAACAGTAACATTTCTTTGCACGTATGTACAGTATGTACAACTAACCAATAGTACTACAGTATAAACACATGCAAGTAGTAGCAACAACAGTCATTGTATCTACAATTACATTACCATTTCCCTCTCAACATGTAAATTAAAAATAAGGCATAAATGTGCTGTGAGCAGTTATGAGAAACTACCCTTACGAGTGGGGTGCGGCGTTATTTCCTCATAACTGACTCGTTCACTGTGTATCATACTGTTGCTAACTTGACAAGTCTCCGTAATATTATAAGATATTCATGCTCCCAAGTCTTCCATGCTTCTTATTCATTGATTCATAAATGAATTGTAGCTACAGTAAAAGTAACTACTTGTCATGATTGCCATGGCATTTTTCTGTGCATATTCATGAACGCCAGATGATGGCCCTTTAAGTGGGATTTAAGTGAACCCATGACTTTTCCTCTAGTGGCACAATTTTGGTTGCAATTTCTATTTTATTCCCAAATAAGATATCTCAGAAAACTAACGGCTATATTGCCATGGGATTTTCTGTGCAGCCTTAACGCTCCAAAGAAGGCAGCCCCAATTCAGTTTGGTAACCTCATGACCTATCCTCTAGTACCACTCTGAGGTCAAAATATCAATTCCAGGATGAATGATGATTTTGTTGACTCCATGGCTTTTCCTCTAGGGCTACCCCTTCAGCCAATGTCAACGTTTGTTTTTTTCTGTGTGTCCGAGAGCAAGGTATGTGAACTTACTTGTCCAATACACACATTGTGATTACAGATAAACCTTTTCATTTTACAGGCTGAAGAGAGAGGAGAATGGAGTGAAAGACCACCAAGTCTCTCTGCATTCACCTTGTCCCGCTTGCTATCATATATTTTTTTCCCCCACAAACTCAATCTCTCTCTCCCTCCTACTGCCCATATCATCCGTCCTCTCCTCTACTCCGTTTCAATCCCTCAATCTCCTGCATGGAGCTGTATAGTCCTGACACAGCAGGTTGCTAGGGGCCGTCTCGTCTGTGGATCGCGTCACAAACTGGAACAGAGCGAGCGATTCTGCAGCGCGGCGTCGTCTCTGGAGACGCCGCCGTGGCTGAGCTGGCTGTTTGGATGAGGAGGAAGTGCCTGGCAGCATCACTCCCACGCAGAGCTCTCCTCTGATAAGTGGCGAGGAAGAGCCTCGCATTCTTCCCTCCTCTCGCTTCAAGTGCTTGAGCCGACTGTCAGTGGGACAAACCCTGCTGTACATAATGCAGTTGACAGACTCTACAAATCAAAAAGGCTAGCTAATCGGAAAACGATTAGCCTGCTAGCGTGAGCTCATGGCTCTAATTATGGCGGACTTGGTTAGTTCAGACCACTTACTGTAGGCCACGTGGGGTGTAAGGAGCAGCATGGACTCTAGGGGCCTCTAATGGGCTTTTAGACATGCCGCAACCCCCCCCCCCCCCCCTACTGACACACACAGAGCTTCAGACATATCATTTTGTAAATATTAGAATGTCCACCTTAGCACAAGATCGGTATCGGACGAATCGTGCGGAACGAAATCGGTGATCGGACCTCACAAACTTGATTGGAGCAACCCTAGTGTTGGCTTTCTAGCCTATGTAAGACTTGTAGAAGCTCCGGAAGAGATTTTACAGCACCCAGAACTCCTTGCATAAAATCGTTAAATGTTTATGTGTTGGGTTCTCTCTGCAGCCTAAGAGAATCCCTTGTATGACCCTCATGCTTAAACTGCATAAACCATGACAGTTTCTCGGCTGTTTTTTGGGTGAACGCTCCACTCACCTGCATTTCCCCGAAGCGATAGTAGGACATCTTGTACATGAGACAGTTGAGGAGTGTGGGCGAACCGGCCTTATCCACCCTGAACTCTCCCTGAGGAGTGAAGTAGTCGCTCTCCTAAAGGACACATGAAGGGCACGAGGAAAGGAAGAGGAGAGGAGAGGAGGAGGCAGAGTGAATAATTGGATTTGAAACGGGGATTTGGATCACACCCCACACACACACACACACACACCAAGGACTCACATCCTCATAGAGTAAAAAATATATCTTTTGAATTTGATCCAGTTTCTTTTTGTTGCATTACCATACTATTTTATGCAATTTTACAATTTAATTGGCAAAAAAAAACTACTCCTGTACAACTTTTTTAATCCATGGTGTTGGTGAAACAAACAGTTTCAATGCACCTTGAAGTAGATTGTACAAGTCTCTCTGGAACTTCTTTTTTTTTTAAACAATTCTTTTATTTTTACACCTTTTTTCCCCTCACCATGTACAGTAGTCATAATGCCAATTAACCCATTAAGACCTGGAACGCATCTGTGTCATTTTAGAGCTGAGCTTGTAGATCTGCTATTTTTTTTTAAATCGTGCAATCTTTGAATACATATATTTTTAAAGCAAACATTTTAACTCAAATCTTTGCTTCATAGGGTCCCTGGAACAAGACATTTAGAGATGGGGGTCGGCGGCAAATACATATCATTTTGGGGGGTCGTCCTTGATATGAAAATGTTTGAGAACCACTGTTATAGAAACATACGTTTTTCAGAAAACTGTTGGGATTTAGAAGACATTTGTAGAATCGGCTTCAGGCCTTAAAGGGTTAACCCTCTCTACACATATACAGTATGTGTTACCACTGTTATTGTTACCCTACCGGCGAGAGGAGCCCACCACCTCCATCATAATCCTCCTTTTCAATACCCTCCACTAACAGGTTCCATCCCAGTCCGTAGGAGTTACAAAGGTCGCCATCCCCACCCACAAAACACAGCCAGTTGTGCTCGTATAGATGCTCAGCCAAGCCGGATGCTTGGAGTGATGGACAGGTACAACAACAACCCAGCGCCACCCAAGTCCCTGGAACTCTACGGAACACCTTTGGCGTTTTGTGCATTTGTCTTTGTAATGCAACTCTACAATAACACCCCTCTCTATGTAGTTGTTGACAGACTGTCTGATTACTTCCTGCATTGACATAGAGCTTTAATCGAGCCTGAAGGGGTTAAGCCCCGACCCGGCCGAAACCGAACAAAAATAATTCTGTCCGAACCTGACCCGAGACTGATCCGGATCACCCGTTAGTAAGTCTGAACCCCATTACAGCCCTCTAGTGTCACAGCGGCAGCAGACTTTTCACCTCATTAAATGTTATATTATACTGTACGTAGGATTGGTTATTCGTCAAGAACAGGAGTCATTCAAGCCTACTTTTTCCCAAATAGCAATGTTCATTGAGGTTTTTTTTTCCAAAGTGACCGTCAGCAGTTCTCCCACTGGATTGAACACATTATTAATTAGTTCTACAAGCTTTCAATTTAATGTGGGATGCACACTGATTCGATGTGTCGACAGAGGTGCGCTGCCAGCATTTACTGCCAAAAGCCGCAATATATAGACGTTAACTTTGATGTATTGGATTCATCCAACAAAAGCATAATATCCTTCGTTGCTGGCTGCCATGGAATCTATACTATTAACATCAAAACAAACAGTACATTAAGGGGGAAAATATGTCTTTGTAGACAATATAAAATTCAGATAAGTTTCATTTTCATTTATAGACAAAAGGCTTTGATATGAAACCGTAGTTGGTGAAGAGACAATTAGGAAACCACACGGCAATAGAAAACTGGAAACTTTTCTTCATAATTACTTTTTGTATCAAAACAAAGCAAAATGATCTCATTCAACAGGTTATTTATTCCACTTGTTATTCAGGGAAATATGAGTGCTATAATATGAACAACATGAAGGTGTTTGGTGTGCACGTCAACAGACACTCACTCTGATGTCCTTGGGGTGTTCCCCTTCTGCTATCCGCACCATCCACAGGAACTTGTTGATGTCATCACCCGAGTAGCCAATCACACCTCCGAAGATGATTAGAACATAGTCTACGTCCAGGGACCTCATGATTTTATAAGCTGCGCTCTCATTGGACGACATGGCTTTGCCCACCTGGAGAAGACAACACGTCACACATCAGAATACGTCGATGTCAGAATGCAAATCTAGCACAGGAAATAGTTACCACAACAACGTGCATACACAAACAAAAAGTGGTAAAAGCAAAATCAATCGCTTGACACAGATCCTTAGATATCCGTTCCATAATTGCATTTCCCATTAACCACAAAAAGTTTCTAAATTGTTTAAAAGATTTCCGATGCAACGCATTGTGAGCTTATAGTTTGGCTACTAAAACAAACAAAAAAAGAATTCCTTAACTTTTTTTTATTTCCGCCTACATTATACATGCCCAAAGCTTGTTTCCCAGGGTTAAAGGAGGAGTTCACCCAAAAAAAATATTATTTTCTATCAATTGCACACCCTATGAAGCCTTGAATTCATGGATTTGTTTTTGTTTTTGTTGCATTCCTAAGCTAATAATTTGATTCCCATCTCCTACCAGCTAATGTTTCCGGTAGGAGACACAAAGTAGATTCTTTGTGTCTCCTACCGGAAATACACACGGTCATCAAATTATTGGCTTAGGAATGAGACAAAAACTAAAATTAATCCATGAATTCAAGCCATCGTGGGGTGTGCAATTGATATAAAATAAGTCCTTTTTTGGGTGAACTCCTCCTTTAAAGCAGTTAACAGATGGAGGACAGACACAGTCGAGAGCACATTCAGACAGTATGGACCGGGGCTAAACGGCACAATAACTTTACTCTAAAATGGAGAGATGACTATCGCGTTCCTAAAAAAAAATTGCATGGAGCTGGCCAACAGTATGGATTCAAAACAGTAGAAACAGCTGTGTTCAAAGGAGCATGTATTTCCGGTTTAACGGCTACATCAGTTTTTGTTTGAGCACTGAGGCATTTACCAGCTGTCCAGTGGCTTTTTAAACACATGGTGAGTTTTTACATGTAGCAGAAAAAAAACCCAGAGGAATCAAACGAAGAGGAGAACACATTGAACAAGACAGACAGACCAGACTACTGATATCGTTTGATGTAGGTCGTGCTTGGGACTGAATACACAGCAACTTAAAGTCGATTCTCTACTCTCCTGAAGCACAAAGTGCAATATCTTCCCTTCCCAAGCAGCCATTCTAGTCTTAGCTCAGCGGTAGAAATGTTGGCGCTTATGTGGGAGACCTGGGTTTGAATCCTGCATAGGACATAAATCTTACAGATTGCAGCTTTAATGTAAAGAAAAATAACATTGACTATGGTCACCCAGACACAAAAACCCTTTATACTGGATATAATAATGATCAGACTATTGTAATAACCTGATTTACAAGATATAATCTTCAGTAATCATGTCATGTTTTTTTCTTGTGTTCCTTACTTCAGTGATGTCCACACACACACACACACACACACACACACACACACACAGAGAGAGAGAGGGAGAGGGAGAAAGAAAGATACTCAAACATGGTGATCAAGTTTGCTGATGATACATTAAGAACCACAATGAGACTATAGGAGGGAAATAGACAACCTGGCTCAGTGGTGCGAGAACAATAAGCTCCACCTGAATGTCGAAAAGACCAAAGAGTTGGTCATAGACTTCAGGATGAAGGGCGGAAAGGAGAAACTGGACCCCATTACTATCAATCTTTATTCAGTTTTTTATAAATGAACTGCAAGTCTGAGGAGCCCTGGCAAATGAATTTCACCCTTCTTTTAACTGTAAAGTATTTTTTAAGGTGTGACAATCAAGTCTTTCTGATTCTGATTCCGAGATGTACTGTATATACACAGAGAGAAAAACAGAGTGAGAGAGATAGACAGAGAGGTTTAGTACTCACCAGCGCTATATGACTGTTGTTCCACGTATTGTTGTCGACCAACGTGGTTCTGTTAGCCATTCCAGCTATCTGGTAGCCGTAGTCCCACCATGACATGACCCGTACGTGTTCATCCGTGTTCTGTCTCAGCCAATAGTATGCCTCCCTGAAGTCGTCAAGGATGTTGCGTGATCTGTAGTGGGTTGACAGGCATGTGGCCAAGGCTATTAAAAAACACTTAAACGTTGCTGAGCGGAATCCCTCAGGGCTCTTACTAGGGACATTTCTGTTGTCGCTCTACATTAAATATCGTCGCAATAAAATCTGCTAATTTGGGAAGGTTTTCCCAGATATAATATTTCAATTGAGATTATGAAGCGTAATGAAAATAGTGTGTTGTTGCATAATGACACTCCTCCCTCTTCAAACGAATATTGAACACTTCTTGATATTCCATGTCGCAGACCCACAGCATACACCAAGGCTGGGAGTTAAGTCTACTGTCTATAAGAGAAAGTGTGTGTGTACAAAGCCAAGGCCAACGCATGAGAGGGACATTGTTTCACAAATAAATATATGTATGAGTACTTGAGTTTGCCATTTGACAGTGAGTCTTCTCTATTGTGTCTCTGACGCCTGAAAAGAAACGGCTCGGTACAAGTAAAGGCTGTGCACAGCAGCCTCAGAGAGAATAGAACATTAAGTCCTTGAAAGCTGCAGATACAGTATGTGACACAGATAAGTTACACTGTCATAACTAAGGAGTACACACACATGCTCACTTCATCAATATTTCTAGGAACGCTCACATTATATAATATGTTCTTTACTCTGACCTCTCTTGTCCTCTGTGCGTGCATGTGTCTGTGCACTCCCACGCACAACTAATAGTTAATTTACATGTAAGATGGAGTGATGGTGGAGGAGGATTATTAATTAATAGAGATGGACCTGGCTTCTCTCCTTGTGGCTACAGGGCAACACATTATTCAGTACTGTGTGCTGTGAGTGTGGTGCCTGTATATTGCACTGCCTACAATATGTGTGTGTTAGGGTTACAATATATACTGTATAAGGCATATTGAAAATTGACATTTGGGCCAAAATATGTTAATAAATAACACATTTAAACTTCCCTTGAATTCAAAATAAAGGTTTCAGAGCTTTTCAAATATTTGTCTTGGCACCTGCTGTGCACTAGCCTGGCATGGCCAGACTAATATCACTGCGCAGCGTAGATAATATTAGTCTGGAATCTCAGGGCAATTGTTTTTCATTGGCAGAGTCACCTGGTTTCCAGGTTAGCTGTATACGGCAGTATATGTCGAGAAAAATACATTTTTTTTATAGTTATTATAGTTCGTTATTTCCTGGGGGAAAAAAAGTCTCATTGTGCACTTGGGAATCCCTGCCAATAAAATAAAATCAAGTTCAAGTTTGAAATAGAATAGATCTTACTGTCGTCCCACCTTCTGCCGCAGCACAATATATTGTCAGTGCATTATCGTTTGTCATTCCACAAAACCTTTCTTAACCTTTCTAAAAAATACCTTGGTTACAGTCCAGGTGGCTGGATTTAACGCGTTATGAAGAGGATAGTACTGTATATACGATAGTATATTACGGTTCCAACCCTAGAATTTGTGAAAAGCACTTTTCAGTCGATAGCTTTAACTGTCAACAGTAATGGTATACAATACTTTTCTTGATGGAGAACGCCATTACAGCCATAACAGCTGCAGTCCTTGCAGCAGTGAAAGAATTACCGAAACACTGTTTTATTTCATTTTATTTATTTGTATGTCATACTCTAACTTGAAAGAACGCGAGCACAACTAATAGTCTGTTTACCAAGTGTACGGCTCAGAAAAGGTTCCGAAAAACAGAGGAACACCAACACTCACAGACGTGTCCTTCAGGAACTTTTTTTTATTCATATAGGCTCAGGCAGCGCAGCACAGTTCGTACCTATTTGAATAAAATAAACAATAATAAAACAAACCTGAAGGACCCTTCCGTGAGTGCTTGAAAGCTTCTGTTGGTATTTATTTTATGATATACTCTGTCACGTCAATCAAATCAAACCAAGGTAAAGTCCCACCTCAATACTGTGATTCATGTGGAAATACGTCAAAACAAGAAAGCCATTTCTTGAGCACTTAACCCACCTGACCTGGAACGCATCAGTGTCACTTTTTGATTTGAGCTAAAAAGCATTATTTTGCACTTTGGGCTATTCAAAAATAGCAATCTGCTATTTTTGAAAAATCGTGAAAATGTGTGCAAATCTTTGAATATATATATTTTAGAGCGAACATTTGTTAACCAAATGTTTGCTTCTGGGGGTCCCTGGAACAAAACGTTTTGAGATGGGGGTCGGCGGCCAAATACATATAATTTTGGGGGTCCTTGACATGAAAAAAGTTTGAGAACCACTGATTATAGCAAAACAAGTTTTTTCAAAAAACTGTTTAAAATATAAAAAAATCAAAGATTTTCAGGGGAAAAAAATAGCAGATCTACAAGCTCATAGCGCGGCACTCGGTGCCGCGCTATGAGCTTGTAGATCTGCTATTTTTGAATAGCCAAAAAAATCTTAAAATGACACACGGATGCGTTCCAGGTCTTAATGGGTTTATTTTGACTAGCCCTAGTGTGTGTGTGTGTGTGTGTGTGTGTGTGTGTGTGTGTGGGGGGTCTCCTTACCCATCTTGGTTGTATGAGGCCAGTACCACACTGGGACTGGAGTAAGCGTTGCTGGTGACCCACGTGCAGTGTACCGCAAACATCATGAGCAGCATCAGCATCAACATGGTCACTATAGACTTGATGTTGGGCCCGAGACCCTCCTCTGCCTTCTCCTGCTCCGAGACGTGTTTACGCACCTTTCCGGCCTGCAGGGGGCAACAACACTATCATTATGGACGGTTGAAGCGTGTACGGTTGCATGCTGCTGAATTATTAAAGGCAAATATGAATTATTGAGCAAATTAAAGGCAGTGTTGTTTCCTTGGAGTACCTTAAACAGCACTCTGTATTGACTGAAGAGAAATCATTAAGGACTAAAAATTAATATTTCATACTTGCGCGTGTGTGAGCTATTATAGTGAGTATATACAGTGTACATACACACATGCACAAATCCATTATATAGATGTATTGGAGAGAGAGAGAGAGAGAGAGAGAGAGAGAGAGAGACAGACAGACAGACAGACAGACAGACAGACAGACAGACAGACAGACAGACAGACACAGACAGACAGACAGAGAGAGATGCATCTTAATTACTTCAAAAACGCTGGTTGCAGCTCCAGAGTTTCAGAGACGTAAGCGAGCTTGTGAATGAAAGGTCACTGGTCTAAATGCTTTCTGGGAAATATGGACGGGGGAAGTAAACAATCTCTCTCCTCTCACTGCTGAGCTGCCCTTCTACTGAAGGGCTTAATCCTAAACCACTCAAGTACAGCTGCTAAGTAGCCATCACTAAAGGTCCTTATACACTGGGGTGTTTTTTTCTTTCTTTCTTTCTTTTGCGATTAATTTGTTTGTGCATAATTATATATATATATTTTTGTTTGTGTCATGAGTACATTCACACACACGGCCGCGCAATTAACCAAGAATATATACAAATTGATATTTAGAACCAATCGACTTATAACTGAAGTAGAAAGCAATACTTTGTCTGCGTTATTATATCAACGAGTTGAGACGAAAAAAATCGACTAAATTGCTGTCTGCTTAACCACTTGACCCTGTATTATGCTTTGTTGTACAACGTTGGTGAAAATAGCAGATCTACAAACTCACAATGCGCCACGATGCAATGTGTTGTAGCTTGTAGATATGTTATTTTCTCTTTTAAAAAAAGAATTGTTCAACAATCGTAAATCGAGGCAAAAGTTTGAAATAATTGTGATATTGATTTGAAGTCAAATGGCCCAGCCCTATTATCATACATAATGTGAATGTTACACAGCGATAAAGAGAAGCAATTTTTGGATGTGTTTTGCAAGAAAATCTTTGCAAGAGCAGTAGCTTTTTAAATGTTGTTAGTCATGCACATTGCCTACTGGAGGTGACCTTTGTTTCTGGCCACGGCGTAGATAAAATAATTATGCCCGTAGGAAGGCGGGATGTGTTTCTCTGGGATGTGTGTGTGGGGGAGAATCACAATATAAATGAGTAACAAAACTGCAGCGCCACTTAGCTTATGTGAAACCATCTGGAGCGCAGCCATTTGGCAGATTTGAGCGTTTGTTAACACTTGGAATCAATTAAGACTTCCTGACCAAATCTGACATCTCGATATTGAACGCGCTCAGATCTGCATTATGAAACGACAAAAGGTCAAATTAACGGTTTCATTAAAACTCCCTTTAGTTGCTTACATTTAAAGGAAAACCTTCAGGCTTAAATCAACGGAACAGACCGTCATGCATATTCCCTCATTATGCTGCATTATGAGCAAAACAATCACTAATGAAGTTTGAGGATTCGGCTGTAATTTATTTCCTTCACGGTGTGAATGACGTGAGCCATGGGCTGTCAATCATATATTTTGGTCGCTCAGTCATGGACAGTAAGAGACAGCAGTGTTTTTAACCCATTCAAACCAGGAAAGCATCTGTCATTTTTCATTTTTGCTATATACAGTATATAGCAACATAGGTTTTTCAGAAAACTCTTAGGATTTAGAACAGAGGTTCTCAAAAATAGCAGATATAGAAGCTCACAGCGGGTCACTTTGCGAGCCTTGTACATCTGCTATTTTAGAAAAATCATGAAAGTGTGTCTTTTTCACAAATCTTCTCATCTGGGGATCCCTGGCACGAAACATTTTCAGATGGGGGTTCGCGGCCAAATACATATCATTCTGGGGGTCCTTGGCACGAAAACGTATGAGAACTACAGATTTAGAAGGCATTTTGTAGTATCGGCCACAGGTCTTAATGGGTTAATGTATCTGAGGCCTCCAGAGGCGACAGCAAACACAAACCCCACTCAACAACTGACAACAGTTACCCGTCACAGTGCTTAAAGTAACCGACCATTGTACAGACTAGAGCTCTGTTTTCTTAGTCCCGCTCCCGACCGCTCCGGCTGGATTTCTGACCATTCCTGCCCGCCCCGGTTTCATTTCTGACCGCCTGCAGTTCACTTCTGACAGCCGCTCCCTCCCGTATGCAAAAATGTAAGTGCCGTTTAGTCTCAGATAATCCTGCAATGTTACCGTCTAGTACCGCATAATCTCGTAACGTTTCCTTTGTGACCCAACAACACTACAAACTGAAACACTGAACGAGAGACATAAGGCCATTACAACACCACGGACAGCGACACAGCGGGCTCGGCTTGACTTACTGCTTGAGTAGGGTATTATATATGTATAAATGCATTGTGCATGCACCTGTCGGGAACGTTTTGAAATTATGTTCTCCTGTGCATCAGCCGTAAGATAAATGTGTTCATATCAAGCTAAAGTAAAGCACAACTACACATGCCTCAGGTGTATTGTGGGACCCACAGTTTTTTTTGACAGCCCAGGTATTTAAGAACCACCCGTTCCCACAACATTTGTGTTGGGTCCTGCGAGACCAATCCGAGTAAACCAAATTTTTTCTTATTTAAAAAATAGCAGGAAAACTGATCTGTAAGCTGTTAGTTTTACAAATGGAACCCAGCAGCACACACACACACCTTATCATAGAGGTTCCCAGAGTTCCTCTTGTCGTCCTCGTCGCTGCTGTCCTCTGCGGGGGGGTTCTCTCTCTTGGTGTCGTCTCCCAGGTAACGCTCAAAGACGCTGGAGAACGCCACCGCCGACAGCATGCACACCACCGGCGTCAGCGTCAACATCAGACGCACCATCACACCGGCGAAGTACACCGCACTGATGGCATACAATGCAACTGCAGGAGAGAGAGGGAGAGAGACACACAGAGAGAGAGAGAGAGAGAGAGAGAGAGAGCGAGAGAGAGAGAATTTAAGCAGAAAAAGGGGAAGGGTATGAAGGACAGAGAAAAAGGTGGAGAGAAAGAGGGAGAGACAAACAGTGAGAGGTTAAACTAGGCAGTGGTGGAAAGTAACTAAGTACATTTACTTAAGTACTGTACTTAAGTACAATTCTGAGGTATTTGTACTTTACTTGAGTATTTCCAATTTCCAATACTTTTACTTCTACTCCACTACATCTCAGAGGCAAATATTGTACTTTTACTCCACTACATTTACTTGAAAACTTTAGTTACTAGTTACTTTTCAGATATAAATTAGGATATAATGAAACATACATTAACCACTTTAAACCTATTTTAAACCTAGGCTATTTGAAAATAGCAGATCTACAAGCTCACAACGCGTCGCATCGCGACGCGTTGTGAGCTTGTAGATCGGCTATTTTCAAATATTTAGTACTTTTACTTTTGGTACTTTAAGTACATTTTGATGCCAATACTTTTGTACTTTTACTAAAGTAAATTTTTAATTCTGGACTTTTACTTGTAACAGAGTATTTTTATATTGCAGTATTGGTACTTTTACTTAAGTAAAGAATTTGAGTACTTTTTCCACCACTGAAACTAGGTAGAGTGGTTCTCTAACATTTTAATTTCACGGCCTCCCATAACTCTGAGGGTGTACAAATGGAACCAAATGGACCCGTGAGTACCTACACAGATTCGCATACGCAAGCCTCTTGCAGAGCCAGACCGTAAAAAATTAAAAAGAGGCTGTTATTTTTAAATGAGCGCTGTAAAAGCAATACAAAAACAGGCAGGCCATAATCGATGCAGGTCAGTTTACGTGACCCTCTTGTGTACGTGACTCACTGTTGCGTCCCTGTCCTTGAAAGCTTAGACCCGAGTCGACAGGTGCGTAGAGGATCAATAACGTAAGTGTCTGGTGGAGTCTGGTGGACACACAGGGACACAGAGCCGCCGCTATTCCCTGCTTCCAGGGCCGCATTATTGTGAAACATGACCGTGAGGAAAGCTCTCTCCTTAGTGTAGTTTCTCTGTACTGAGAGGGCTCAGTAGGTTCTGAGGTGCAGTTAGAGAGATTAACCACATGTTCCTAAGCTTACTGTTAACCACATGTTCCTAAGCTTGCTGTTAATAATACCTATGGTACTGGCCCAACAGTGAGTCTTACATACCTGCTGTCTAACCGCACGAGCCCTAGCTAGCGTCCCTATTCTGGGCCTGACATCATAATAAAAGGCGAACATTCAGAGAAAATGGGTGAACATTCAGCAAAAAATAGCAGATCTACAAGGTCACAACGCATTGCGTTGCGACGTGTTATGTAGATCGTGCTTGTAGCTCGGGGCTATTTTTGTCAGTCATTTGGTGTAGAGCGAAAAAAGGAGGGGACCAAGTGCAGACATGGGGTGTTCTACTGTACATGTTCTATTGCATTAATGAGAGTTCAATTATTAATTTGCTTTGTCAGTATTCATGAGTTTTGTTTCATGCTACAAATAGTTGGTAATTAAGCGTTTTCCAATTCTGCTGTTTCATTTGTCAATTTAACACAAACAAATTACATTAAATTATGTTGGCAAATCAATTATCAATAAAAATACTATTTGCAACGCACACATGGAAATATTATTAATCAATGAAAGATCCTCATTACATTATATTGGTGACATACTGGCATAACAAACTTAAAAATTTATAATTTTTTAAAAATATAATAACCTTTATACTGTAGACTTCAAATGTCCGCAGCATTCAATAAAACTAATAACAATAGTGAAAACGATAATAACAAAAATAGTCTAAGAGTCCCCAGCATTAAAAAGATACACATAAAACAGCAACATCAATGAAAACAATGATAATTTGAATACCAAAGACTCGCTCGTCATTAATGTTCTTGATGCAGAACCAGAGGCCTGCTGGGAAGGTGCACACCAGGATGTGGAGATCAAAGAAGAAGGAGACCCAGGTAGTCGGTTGATGCTCCGACACAGACGCTATGATGGGGATGTGGATCTTAGCATAGCTGGAGGAAGAGACAGAGTAGAGGGAGAGATGGAGAGACAGTGGAGAGAGAGAGAGGGGTGGAGAGGAGAGGAAAGAGTAGAGAATGGGAGGTAGGACAGTTTGTTGGGAGGGAAGTGTGGAGAGAGGGAGAGAGAAAATAGAAGATCATGGGAGGAGAAGGAGAGATAATAGAAATAAGTAAAATAGCATACTATAGAGCAGTTTGATTTAAATTAGAATGAGAGTATGCTTTGCTAAGACAAATTATAAATCGCACATTCCTACTTGAGTGGAATTTAAATTTAAAAATGGAGAAAAATGTTGTAAGATCCCAACTCATCCCCTACACCCCCTATGAAATATTAATAAACCTAGAACCAGAGTTCAGTAGCACTAGGTTTTCCTATTTTTGCATGCTTGTGTTTATTTGCTGGTGAGTCATGTTTTAAATATTTCTTTTTAAAGTGTGCAGTGATTACCGCTGTGAAAGGGCAAACACAGCAAGAGAGATACAGCCTATCAGAAGAAAAAGAAGAAAAAAAAACATGCCGAAGCTGCTTCAGTCAGCAAACAGGAGATTGGATTGATAATGTCTTCACACTCTTAGAAACAAGGTGTTCAATGGTGGATCTTCTGTGAAACCACAGAAAGCCCCCAAAAGGTTTCTAATGAGAAATAAGAATCTCTTGAGGACCCCCTGTAGAGCCCCTTGTACTGTATGTTAGTGGTATGTGAAAGTCCTGCTAGGGTTTGTGAATACTTGAACGTGATTCCCCAGAGAACCTTCTTCTCGGGGTCCTTCATTTACGATTGAGAAGAAGCCCTTAAAGACTCCATTTTCAGGTTTTAGCGTGTTCTGTTGACTGCACTCTACAGCTCATATGGAGAATAACAATACGGTATGTATGTATGACTGTTAAGACATCCGTTGCTAACTGTTTCTCTTCGTGCGTTCTCCACTGGGGCCGTGCAGAGAGGCTTCTAAAGGCCTCTTAGAAACACACATGCACACACTCAATTGAACAAATGTTCTATTGACGGCGAGGGGTCGTGAAGGTCAGCGAGGCTTACCCGGTGTCCCAGAGCGAGTAGAAACGCCCACTCCACGGAGCGATGTAACCTAAATGAAGAAACACAAATCAATAGAGACACAGGGCGAGACAGAGAGATAGAGGGTGAGAGCGGCCTCAGTTTAAATGCATAAATGATTAGTGCATAATGAAAACCAAAGGGAAAAGTGCCCGAACAAATAATGAAGAATTGTCTCCCCCATCTTGACCCAGGACTAGAAATGATGCACAAAAAAATAACTTGCCTGAAGGAAGGAGAAAGGGGAGAGTTTTCATGGCTCCCTTAAGACTATTCATCATCTTTGAAAATACTAATTGCGAACGCGGAAGGAGGCGTGGCGAAGCCGCGCCTCCGACCAAGTGGAGCTTACTATGTAACCCTGCTCAGGTTGTGTGTCTGTCTGTCTGTGTGTCTGTCTGTGTGCATGCACTACCTATGTAGAGGGCGCCAGAGTGCAGGAATTTAGACAATGCTCTGATTTAAATGCACCACACACACACACACACACACACACACACACACGCACACACACACACACACAGTTCTCTCCCCATCACAGTGAAATAACACGGATTACAAGTCCGTAAATACACAATATTTTCGAGCTGCGTTCGCTTCCAGCGTTCGCGCGTCTTACTTGTGGTAAAAGTACTCACATGTTTTACTTAAGAAAAAGTATCAATACTGCAATGTAGAAGTACTCTGTTACAAGTAAAAGTCCGGAATTCAAAGTAAAAGCACAAAAAGTATTGGTATCAAAATACCAACTTAAAGTACCTAAAGTAAAAGTACTCATTGTGCAGAAGTTTTACCCATTTCAGAAGTTCAAAATGTATAACAAAATCTTTTGAAAATAGCCGATCTACATAGCTTGTAGATCTGCTATTTTCAAATGGCCGAAAGGTATATAGGACTGAAGTGGTTAATGTGTTTTTGTAATAATAATCAAAACTAGTAACTCAGGTTTTCAAAAAATTGTAGTGGAGTAAAAGTACAATATTTGCCTCAGAGGTGTACTGGAGTAGAAGTACTCCAGTAAAGTAAAAATACCTCAAAATTGTACAAATGTAACCAGATGACAGTGGTGTAAAGTAACTAAGTACATTTACTCATTTACTGTACTTAAGTTAAAAAAAAAAGGGACACGCAGTCCCAAAATAACCATTCTAATCTAATGACTCACTTTTTATGTACAGTATCGTGAAGAACCGTGTCTGTTTTTTTCTATATCTATTGGTTAGGCCTATTTCAATGCTTTAGTCTTGCAAGAAAATCTGAGGATTCAATTATGTTAAAGACTCTCCACTGTTTGATCTACCTGCCGTGGGTGTAAAGAACATTCAGGGCATATTTGCCAGTATTAGCCATAGATGGATAACACCGCAAGGTGGATCATGGCAGGATGCCCAGAAACCTATATAAGGGGATGAATGACCCCTTCAGTCCCGACCTCTAGTGACCTATGCGATCCTAACCTTCCCATAGATGGAGATCCCCATAGATGGAGACAACCAACCTCCCCAAGTCTGACATCATAGAATCTCCTAGACGGCTATACATGGAGATACCTGGCATACCTAGCTCTGACATCAGAGAACCCCTCCCGGAGCTCCATGTATGGAGATAGCCGAAACGTCTAGGGCTGATGTCATAGTTCCCGATTCGGGCATAGCGGAGATAGCCCGCTCCATATATGGAGATGCCTGACACTACCTGACATCATCGTAGTGACATTAGGACCGTATAGAAAGGCCTTGGTTGAGGGCAGTTAGAGCAGCGACCCAGAGAGACATTAACTTCTTCCAGAGAGCCAAGCATCAGATTCATCAATAGTTTGTTTACACAGCCTAAGATATAATTCTCATAGTGGCTTTGGATCTGGTTAAAGAATCAGTCGATATGTAGATCTGCTATTTCCAAAGGATTTGTATACAATTTATACATTTTGATAGCAGCATATTGATCATTGACCATGTTGGTGGCGAGGCTGACATGCCTGAGGAGTCTCCCCGGGGTGGCTGGGCTGCGCCCCATGCTGACACACGGTGGCACCCTGGCGGCGGCGGCCCTGAGAAGTTCCACCCTGAAGGCTTGTCCACCCCTGCTAAAGCCTCATCAGGGTTATTCCACAAAGGCCAGATTCGGCTTCCGTCGGGGGAGGACCACCAAAGACCAGCTCAAAGAAGCAGCGTTCGAGCCAGTCCCAGATACCGCTATTAGAATCGACGGCATCTCAGTAATGATACTGGCTGGGGGTGCAGCTGTAGGCCTTGGTGCGCTGTGTTACTATGGACTGGGCATGTCTAATGAGATCGGTGCCATTGACAAAGCAGTGCTCTGGCCCCAGTACGTCGAGGACAGAATCCACTCCACCTACATGTATTTCGCCGGCAGTGTTGGAATGACAGCCCTGTCAGCTGTTGCAGTGAGCAGGACTCCAGCTCTCATGGGCCTGATGATGAGCTCTCATGGGCTGGCAATGTTAGCTAAGTGTGTTGCCATGATTGGAGCTGGCCAGCTGGTCAGGTCCATTTCATATGATCAGAGTCCGATGCCTAAGTATCTTGCCTGGATGTTCCATGCAGGTATAATGGGCGCCATCATCGCCCCCCTCACTCTTCTGGGAGGACCCCTGATGATGAGGGCCGCTTGGTACACGACGGGCATGGTGGGTGGCCTTTCCACAGTGGCCATGTGTGCCCCCCTGGGTGTTTGTTTCGGAGTGATCTTCGGCTCCGCCATTGGATCGATGTTCCCGCCCCCCTGTTATAGTTTTGAATGGGTTCTTTAAGATAATAACTGGACAACACACTTGCGAGCAGTTTGTAGCAGCAGCTTCAGTTTTACTGAGAACGTAGGGGAATGAATCAACAGACATGAGCAGTCGATCATAGAACAGGTTAGTGCAGTACTCTTAGTCGAACACAGAGTACCATATATCACATCCTCCTTTCTTAAGGAAAATATTAACTTTTGAAATGCTGAACAAGAATTAGCAAAATCATTCAATCTCTCTTCCCAAATAGCTGACAAACAAAAAACAATGTAAAATGCATTCACATTTCCCTTCACAGATATTCCACCTTCTTTTCTTTTTTTTTTTTTTCCTTTTAGCTTATAACTTAGCAGACATAGGTAACAAAATAGGACTTGGCAATAATAGAAGTAAACAACACTCAGTGTGCAAAAGTCATTGTTCGTGTGGGGCCAGAGGTTCCAGAACATGGCCCACCGGTGGAGCTCAACTTTCAGCGTTGGCTCGTGACATAGTCTCTGTACCTTACAGGTGGAACAACAGCTCTCCCAGATCTGGTGCGGTGTGTAGGGGAGTCGCCCGAGCTGGACTGGGAGGCCTGGTTCTGCTGGGCCTCAGAAGTAGGTAGCTCGTCCCGCAGAGTCTCTGGCTGGTCGACGGACTCAGGATCAGCATTCTCAAGCAGACTTGGATGAATTGTCCTCAGGTGACGTCTGTTCCTTCTGAAGATCACGCCTGCCGGTGATTCCACACTGTAAGAGCGTGGCTCTCCTCTCTTGCTCAACACGACAGCAGGTTTCCAGCCTTGCCTTGTCTTCATGTGTACTGTGGTTCCAGGAGTCAGTTCAGGTAGTGGTTTGGCTCCCACATTGTAGTACTGCTCCCGTTGTGTCTGCAGGTGTTGGAGTCTGTCGTGGATGTTACTTGGGGTGAAGGGTTGCAACACTGCACTAGTGCACGGCAGTGGGCTTCTCAGGACACGTCCCATTAACATCTGTGCTGGGGAGACATCTAGGCCTGTCACCGGTGTGTTTCTCAATGACAGTAAAGCCAGATGTGGGTCAGTCCCTGTTTGTGCTGCTTTCTTAAGTGCACGTTTCACAATTTTGACCATGTTCTCTGCAAGTCCATTGGACTGTGGGTATCCTGGGCTAGAGTGTGTGAGCTTGATGCCCCATTCTGCAGCAAACTTCTGCATCTCACAGCTTGCAAAAGGCACATGATCACTCACCAACTCTTTGGGGATCCCATGTCTGGCGAAGACTGACTTCATCTTTTGTATGACTGAGTGGGCAGTCTTGTCTGGTAGGTTTAGCACTTCTGGGTACTTAGTCAGGTAGTCTACAATCACGAGATAGGGTTGTCCATGCAGCTCAAATATGTCAGTCCCCAGTTTCAACCATGGCAGTTCTGGTATCTCATGTGACTGGAGAGGTTCTTCATTTCTACCTTCTTCTCTATGTCTTGTGCCATTCCTGGCCAGTACAGGACCTTCCTGGCATGGGCTTTCATTCGCTGGATACCTTGGTGTGCAAGGTGTAATTTGTCCATGATGACTGCTCTCATGCTTTGAGGAATGATGATCTTGTCTGTCGTCATTACTACACCATCTCTGATGCTCAATGTGTGACGCATCGGCCAGTATTGGTGCAATATGCTGTCGCAGCGTTGTCTTCTCTCTGGCCAGCCCTTCTGGTGTGCTTGCATCACTGCCTGTAACACTTTGTCTGCTGCAGTTGCTTCCTGGAGTTGCTTGAGCATGTTTTCACTCAACGCATCTGTGGCCTCCATCGCGTACACCACTTTCTCCTCGAACAGGTTCTCAGTGAGGTCATCAACTCGCCCTTTCACCACTGCACGAGAGAGTGTGTCGGCAACATGCATGTCTTTTCCTGGAGTGTACACAATCTCGAGATCATAGCATTGCAACTGGAGAAGCATCCGCTGCAATCTAGCAGGTGCTTTGCTCATATGTTTCTTAAAGATGACTTCAAGAGGCTTGTGATCTGACTGCACACTCACTGTCTTCCCATATATGTATTGGTGGAACCGCTTGGCTGCAAACACAATTGCCAACAGCTCTTTTTCTATTTGAGCATAGTTTTTCTCTGTGTCTGACAATGCTCGGGAGGCATAGCTCAGCGGGCAGCTTTCCTGTAGAAGACACGCCCCCAGTCCATCTTTGGATGCATCTGCTTGGATTATCAAGGGTTTGTGCTGGTCATAAAACTTGAGACTTGGGGCTCGAATGAGAGCAACCTTCAGGCTTTCCAGTGCTGCATTATGTTCATGGGCCCACTGCCATGCTGCATCCTTCCTCAGCAGCTGTCTCAGAGGTGCTGTTATTGTAGCTTCCCCTGGAATGTATTGGGCTAAGTATCTTGTCATGCCTAACAGTCTCTGTAAACCTTTCTTGTCCTCTGGTGCCGGCATGTTGGCGATGGCTGTCACCTTTGCATCATCTGGTTTAACACCCTCTGGTGTGATGATGTGGCCCATGTACCTCACTGTGTTGACTTTGAATTGGATTTTGTCCTTGTTGAATTTGACATTGGCAGCTTGTGCCCTCTTCATGACTTGCTGGAGGATTTCAGCGTGCTCCTGGTCTGATGATGCGGCGATTATCATGTCATCTGCTATGACATGTACACCTTCAATGTTGCCGAAGGTCTCACAGTTCTTCTGCTGAAACACTTCGCTGGCTGACTTAATGCCAAATGGCAGTCTCTTAAAGCGGTACCGGCCCCATGGTGTGTTGAATGTGCACAGCTCAGATGATGGCCCATCCAGCTTCACCTGCCAATATCCGTCCTTCTCATCCAGAATGGTGAAGATGGATTTCCCTGCAAGTTTGCAGCGGACATCTTCTGGAGTGGGAATAGAGTAATGTTGCCTCTTTATGGCCTTGTTCAGATCACGAGGGTCCAAGCACACCCTTAGTGATCCGTTCTTTTTTTCTGTGATCATCAAACTGCTCACCCATTCTGTTGGGTCATTTACAGGGGTTATTACATCTGCTTCCACTAGGTGTCGCAGTGTGACTTTCAGCCTGTCCATGACAGCAAGAGGAATTTTCCTGCACCCATGCACCACAGGTGTAACTTTGGGGTCAGTGTGTATGTGATGTACACCTGGGAACTCACCCAGCCCGCTGAAGACTGATGGATACATCTCCAACAACTCCTCTTTTGTGGCTGGAGTTCTCCTCAGCTCCTGTGTTGTGGCTGGAAGTCTCCTCTCAAGTGCATCAATTCGTTTCACAAGCCGCAGTACCTCACTTGCCTCTCTGCCCATGATTGGCACGGCTGACTGGTTGATCACGTAGAAATCAAGCTTGGCTTTAGCCTTAGCAGTTTCACACATCAGTGACACAGTACCTTCAGGTCTCAGACGGTTCCCTCCATAAGCCACCAGCACTGTTCTTGTGGGCTGTAGCTGGATGCGACCTGGGAATGTCTCTACAATGGACATAGGCAGCACGTTTCCATCCGCTCCTGTGTCAATCTTGAATTTGACCGGGACATTCATAACACTGGCCATAGTGTACCATGCCGTGTCTTTACTTTCAGTGACTGCATTCACTTCCACACATGACACAGTACCTATAAACAGTGAGTCTATCTCTGTCTCTACCTCTAGGTCGTGGACACCACGTCTTGTCACTGTTCTGTTGGTTGGGGTGCCGGTCCTGTCAGTTGGTGTGGCACACATCTTCGCAAAATGGTTTTGCTTGTTACATTTGTGGCATGCAGCACCATAAGCAGGACACTGGCGCGGTTCATGTGTCCTCCCACACTTGTTGCATTGTGCACTCCACTCTCTGTTTTTCTTTTCTGTCTTTCTGTATTGGTAAGGTGTTCCTTTCTCTGTGTGTGCTGGAGCTCTATTCATGGCTTGCACATGTGATTCACCCACAGCATGTGTTGTTTGCATAGCTTGCATCTGGCTCCTTGCAGCTTCTGATGCTCTGCACAAGCCTACTGCTTTCTCAAGGGTTAAATCCTTCTCCCTTAGTAGCCTTTCTTTCAGAGAGGCATTATTCAAGCTGAATACCAACTTGTCTCTTATCATTTCAGTGTCACTTATTACAAACTCACAGTTTTTGCTCTTCTGGCGCAGTTCTGTGACAAACTTGTCCACTGTTATCCCATCTGCCATAGCATGAGACCAGAACTGGTGCCGTTCAAAAACAACATTTTTCTGTGGGCTGCAATACTTTTCAAATGCCTTGATGATTTCATCCATTTTCTCATCCTCTCCATCAGCAAATGTAAACGTATTGAATAAATCCAAAGCATCTTCTCCAATAGTGTGTAACAGTATGGCAACTTTAATCTTTTCATCTTTTTCGATTGCTCCAGTGGCTGTCATATACAGTTGAAAACGCTGTTCCCACCTGCGCCAATTCTCGGCCAGGTTTCCAGTGAGTAGCAGCGATGACGGTGGTTTGAGCTGCTCCATGCTAATGCTAGCGTTAGCAACAACAAAGCGTTCCTCACTCGCTCGCTCCGCAAATCCGCTGGGTTTTTATAACTCTCTGTGAGATCGACGTGCATCGAGTGAAGATCCGGCCACTTCTGACACCATGTTATAGTTTTGAATGGGTTCTTTAAGATAATAACTGGACAACACACTTGCGAGCAGTTTGTAGCAGCAGCTTCAGTTTTACTGAGAACGTAGGGGAATGAATCAACAGACATGAGCAGTCGATCATAGAACAGGTTAGTGCAGTACTCTTAGTCGAACACAGAGTACCATATATCACACCCCCCACCTCAGCGTTTGGAGCTGGGGTCTACTGCTGGGGTCTGCTGCTGTACAGCGCTTTCCTCCTGTACGACAGACATACGAAGATCATCACGCGAGCAGAGACCCACCCCCTCGACGGTGACCAAAGATATGACCCCATCAATGCGTGTGTAGCGGTTGTGCCTGGCTCTGTCAGTCTAACTGGCTCGTTTAAGCCTGGCTCTGTCAGTGTAGATGGCAGAGCTACACTGACAAACCAAGAAAAGAAAAAAAATTAGAAAAGAAGAACTCGGACTCTGACGAAAAATAAAAACGTCAACTCTGACGGAGCAAACAAACAGCGTACCTCCTCTCAGTGGATCCAGCATGAACTGAGAGGGGCGCGCAGCTGTGATGTCATTAACTCTCGACTGCAGTGAAATCTTAAAGAGACAGTACTCTGTACAGGTATCAACAGTTGTAATGAAAAATAAACATTGACTGAATGTAGTAAAATAAAGACCATTCAGTAGTTAGTTGGTGGACTTTCTTTCAACCATGAAAATAAAACTATAATTGTAACCTTGTTACACGTGCCTGGGCATTTGGTAGATGTCACCCGTTCCACCTCAAGTCCCCTTTCACTTCCACTGAGTAAACGAGCAGCGTACACCAGATTCTACCTTCTATCTGGAGGATGCCTTCCCTCCCAACACCCCAGAGAAGTTCAAGTTCCGCATCCTACGTGACCATCTGAAGCTGGAAGAGGTCTGTTTGGTGGCGGAATCATACACAGCTTCATCACTCGAGAACTATGGCGGCCCTGGCTAAGCGGTTCGGTCAGCCTCATCAAATTGCCTTATTTCTTTTTTTCTTATAACTTCGTTTTTATTGAGGATACTTTTAAGACAGCTACTCTTGTCATTTTATAAAATAAAACAAAACATAAAAGACAGACATTTACATGTACTTAAAGACAAACAAAAACAAAAAATAAAAATAAAGTAAATTACATATTTATAACTGTAGAAAACATTCAGGGCATATTTGCCAGCACTAGCCTATATATGGAGATCCCCATAGATGGAGACAATCGACCTACAAAGTCGTCATACAGACCTAAACGTGTCATAGATACGCAGTGTTGGGCAAGTTACTTTATTTTAGTAATGTATTACTATTACTTATTACCTTCTTTTTAAAGTAATACATTTCGTTACATATTACTGTCTGAGCAACAGTAATATATTCATATTAGATATTACTTTTTAGTTACTTAAAAACAAATCTAGATTTTGTATTATTATTAGCCCACAAATTATTTTTGGGACACAGAGATGGGCAAACATTTAAATTATAAGATAGGATTATACATTACATTAATGAATCAATTTATTTACTTAAATTAATCAATTCATAAATAGACATATACCTTACCTATAATGTAGCCTATAATGACATGACAAGACACAAGCCTCTTTTTATACCTTTTTAAATTAAAGTCCACAGAAAAAGGACTGCATGAGCAGCATAGAATGCAAATGAAAGTGCTTGTAGATCTGCTATTTTCAAAAGGCTGAAATGTAGGGCTGAAGTGGTTAATGTATGTTCTGTAATAATAATCCAAATCTACAAACTTGTAACCAGGCCTGGAATTTCGTCATTTTAGGGGCAAGGCCACTTGGCCTTTGGTGTTGTCATTTTCTTTAGGGCACAAAGGCCAAATGCCAGGGCAGGAAGGCCATAAACAAAATTAAGTCCACAGAAATAATTGAACTTGAAGGTTAAGGATGATTTTATTTTAATATAGTACAAGAATAACTATCTGTGAAATATAACCCATTTATTTCACAAAATAATGTGTTGGCAAATTACCAATATTTGTACAAAGTTATACTGGTCTCAATATACTGTATGTCACTTTCAGCCCTGGTCTTCACTGACTGAAGTAGGGGTCACATGAATCACATTAGATTCACAGATTAGAGATTTTATGTATTTTCCCCACAAGTTATTTTCATTCAAATGAAATGTGATTAAACTTGCACTAATAATTACTTTAGTTGATTTTTCACTATTTCAAATATAATATTTCTTAATTAGTGGAGCTTACTATGTCACCGTGCTTGGGTTGTGTGTGTGTGTGTGTGTGTCTCTGTCCGTGTGTGTCTCCTGTGTTCACGCTCTCATTGGCTCGCGCCCCCATGTGACTCGAAACTCCGTGCTGAAATGGCAGCAGCTGCACTGCCTGTATACAGCCGCCAGAGTGCGGCAGGGTGCACTACTACAGTGTGGTTGAAATATAGCAGCCACAGTCAATCTGCGTTCGCTTCCAGCGTTCGCGCGTCTTACTTGTACTGTATATTCTAGGGCAATTTTCACTGTGTTCAATCCAACCACCTTCTTGTGTGGCCCGAAACTCTACAGTCTAGTTTCTGTTAACCACTTAAACACCATACGTTGTTGAGCGGAGTCCCTCAGGGCTCTATACTAGTGTCCATTCTGTTTTCGCTCTACATAAAATCTCAGAAAATGGACAATCGACAAGCTCGCAGCGTGATGCGCTGTGAGCTTGTCGGATGCTGGGGTTCAAGTGGTCAAACATGAGCCGGGTGTAGGTCTGTTAAGGTGTCATGTTACAGATGACAAGTGATCTTTGCTGCGCTCAACGCTTAGTATCCCCACCATGGGAGAGTATTTGAAAACTAAAACTACTCCCTAAACTCATTTCTTTTGTATATATATATATATTTCTTATCTTTATCTTGCATTGTTGAGGAAAGTCCATTCACTTCATTGTCAGCAATCACTGCTACTGGCTGTATTGTTGTGCATTTCATACATACAAAGTTGAAACTTACACTAGCCTTTAAAGTTGGGTTCTTGAAAATGAGGGAATTTGAACAACAACAAAAAAAAGATTATATATAACATATTGAGCTATAGTTTCACCGGAGGTGTGTTGAAGATGCTGCAACAAATTGGGTCCAAGTAATGACTTGTGACTCAGCGGAGCATTTGAAGAACATCTGAACTGCGTTCTGCTCCAGGCAGAGAGCTGCCTCCTCTCTCTCCATTTAGGAAGGTGCTGGCTCAGCCAATGCAAAGACATTTTACTGTGTAAGCACCTTCACAGAGAACCAGCCAGTCTACACAGTCCCAGAGATGTAAGCCTCTCTCCCGGATATGAACCCCATTCCAAGGCGAGAAAGCCTGGAACATGGTCTTTGATGCCCGAGTCAAACGTGAGGGAGTTGATAACGCCCACTCTCACTAGTCTGTCAAGGCAATGATCGAAACGAAATGTCAGTGGGAAGTGCAAATACGCCATTTGATGAGTTCTAAGTTTGGGCAAGTGCTTCACTGAACATTTCCTCCGATAGCTCCATATTACAATATCACCTTTTTTTTCTAAATGTAAACACTGGAGTGTGAGAGGGAAATGGAAATCCCTTATCACCATCGGAATTCTTATTAAACTAGTTCCGGCTTATCGTAAAGCAATACGCAATTTTGGCTGTGGCTTTAGTCTAAAAACCCCCTCAGCTGTTTAAAAAACTAAAATCACTGTGAACCACGACCTTGCATGACTTATTGCGTTCACTAACTGGTAACTACAAATACCTGAAAAGTATACATAAAATAAAGACAGCAACAAACAGTATATATAAGTTATCACAACTTATATTGACAACAAATAATCATTCCTCCACCAAACAATGTACAGTAGTATTTCAGCAACATGTAGCAGTCAGAGTGGTTGCCAAGCAACGCATAACCGCAGCGACACGTACGGTAGACGCAGTGGAAAGCATGCTTAACCACTTAAACCCCATTATGGTTGAGAGGAGTCCCACAGGGATCTATACTAGTGTATTTTCTGTTTTCTGTTATTGTGGGGAAAGCTTTCGCTGAAAATAGCCGATCAACAAACTCGCAACGCGTCGCAGCGCGACGCGTTGCGAGCTTGATGATCTGCTATTTTCTGCGAAAGGAGAAGAAGGATGCTGGGGTTTAAGTGGTTAAAGATTAGGATGCCTACTTGCTTGTTCATGTATGGCCTAGTTTCACTGTGAAGGGTGCTTTGAGCTTTGACGGGTAGTCTGACTGAAAGCTTGGTTTTTATCAAAGAAACTTTGATTCAAGTGTGCAGAACCTTCTGCTCTTATCTCTCTTATATTATATATATTTTCAGTTTTCTAGCACCGTGGCCCCTTTTCTATTGTCAGGAGTGCAGTGTTTTTTTTTTTCTCTCTCCAAGTATAAGGACTCCCCTTTGTGATGTTTTGAAACCGTTCCTTTAGTGCAGTGATACTGATGTATTGCAGTCACAGGTGTGTCTTACAGAGTATTTTACAACGGCTTCAACGCGGCTCAGCCAAAAAGAAAAGTCGGGGAGCTCTTTGCTGAGAGAGGGGAAGCGTAGGAGGTTTCTAAATGAGGTGCTAACCCTCCATGTGCTTCCTAAGGGACACATGTAACACCACCTCTGGAGTCACTACTTGGTTGATTAACTTGGAATGAAAAACAGTCTAATAAAGGAGCATGACTGAGCAGGGAATTCACCTCAATAGGAGTAAATGTATTCTATTGATGGTGCTTAATAGCCAAAATTGCCTTATATATGGAACAAAAAGCCTTTTAAAGAGCAAATTAGATGGTGCGGCGCATTATGTCTGTGCATGCAAATAAGGTTCTCCGAGTAAGAACTCTGCTCTCATCGCCAAAGATGCAAACACAAAGTCTGACCTCATATTTTTAAAGTTGCGTCATGTTTTTTGATTCTTGGCTGTTCCCTGTATTCCTGTCCTTTGTCGCCCTGTAAAGCACTTTGAGATTAACTTGTTTGAACTTGAAAGCACAACATAAATTTAACTGGACTTCCAGCACATTTCATTTCATACGACTGAAAGACCTTCAGCGCTGCACGGTTTGGAATAAACAATGACTTACAGTAGAGTAAGCCAGGTACTCTGCATGATTCAGAGTGGGGTGTCGTCTATACGAGCGCACTCCCACGAATACCAATATCCTATTTTTATTTGCAGTATTCAAATATTGTTTTACTACACAGCTGAGCTCCATTTCCTGTATACGAGAGCCCTGGATAAGCCGTTAAGGGGATTGTCAGAGAGTCAAATAAGATATGCAGGATTTATTGACATCAGTGGGGCTAGCGGGGCATGTACAAACTTAATACTGTTTACTGGAAGTTTTACTGGTGGGATCAGTGGCCGCGGTAAAGTCCAGCACATTCTGTTTACTTGTGTGCAGGGATATTCATGAGTGAAATAAGAGAAGAGACACGGCAAGGCCCATCCTTAATAATGCTTTAACCCACACATATAAGCACATATTGTAATATGCTTTTGTGTCATTAAATGTCAAAGCTTATGACAGGGTTTATATTTAATCTTGAAAACAATAACAAAAACGTACGTCCATAAATATGCTGTCAACTCAGGTTAGAACAGCTCTGTTTTGTGGGGATAGGAGATATATCTAAACGTTTTTCACTGGTCCACTACTTGTAGGACAGTATCATCCAATATAATTTCATAAACATATTGACATTTATGATGACAGGAACCATTTCTGAGTGCTACAGATTTGACGTAAAGCGCGGACCAGTCTACTGCTGCCCTGGAAAACAGTCAGCTTAAACCACTGGTTTCCAACCCTGGTCCTCGAAGACTGCTGGTTTTCTATTCCACCACAGGTACATTTATTTAACTGGTGTTCCGGGTGTAAGTAATCTCTTACTAGACAACTAGAGTAAAGACCGGAACATACTCCCACAAAGATATATGTTAGTGTGTCTCTGCATTGGGAGGCAGGTGTTTTTCTTTAGTTTTGACCTTTGTTTATATAAATTCATTGAGACCTGAGATCTCATTCTCAAGAGAGACCTGGTCAGACTGCAGCAACGATCACATAAAGTTCCAGACAGACAGGGGTGGGGGCTCGCAAAAGCCCACAGGTGTGCTGATGTGTACACATACAAAATCTCGAGAGGGAAGCTGCGGTCCTTTGTGTCAACGAAACACTGATTTGGTTGAGCAAGGTAGGATTGGGGTTTGGCCAACACACACACACACACACAAACGGAACATGAGACAACCATAGAGACCTAACGATGACAGAAAACAGCAGGGAATACTGCGGAAACCTTGGGCAATGCCTGAGGATAAATACTATAAATGATAAATAAATGAATAGATGCAATGACTGCATCTATTTCTCTTGCTGGGTTAAAACCGAATTTCTGCTTCCTTTGTCTGCTGTAAATTCTGGTTTGCTGAATGTGACACTGCCTCCTGGTGTACACGCCAACATACATAAATGTACAGTATTTTGGTTAAAAGGGTATCCTTGCAGGGGGTTTACATATTGAGTTTTCATTCTAAATTAACCGCATTTTCTTGGTGTCCCAGCAGGTCTTAGTAGGACAGAAAACCAGCAGTACTAGATGTCCTGTTAGGACAGAAAACCAGCAGTACTAGAGGTCCTGCTAGGATAGAAAACCAACAGTACTAGAGGTCCTGCTAGGATAGAAAACCAACAGTACTAGAGGTCCTGGTAGGATAGAAAACAGCAGTACTAGAGGTCCTGGTAGGATAGAAAACAGCAGTACTAGAGGTACTGGTAGAATAGAAAACAGCAGTACTAGAGGTCCTGGTAGGATAGAAACCCAGCAGTACTAGAGGTCCTGGTAGGATAGAAAACCAGCAGTACTAGAGGTCCTGGTAGGATAGAAAACCAGCAGTACTATAAGTTTAAAAGTTTGAAGACAAACCTGTGTATGTCAGGTAGATGACAGTGAGGAAGACAACACCAGCCGCCATCGCGACACCGAGAAAGAATAGAGTCTGGAACTCCTGTCTGGTCAGACGGTCCTTTAAGTACTGGAGGAAGGCATAGGCCTGCAGCAGGGCAAACACACCTACAAACACACACACACACACACACACACACACACACACACACACACACACAGGATGAGAGAGAAAATAGATTTAAACAAACAGAATATTTGAGCGTGCAGTGATCCACTGTGACTCCCTCAGGGTTATAAAAGCTGGTTTACGGAGTAAAGAAGTTGAGTTGTCAGTCTGGGAAACTTATTTTTTGACAGGAGAGGGGCCACTGGCTGTGAAGAAAACATTTCAAATGCATGAGACAGAATTTTCTTAAATGAGCTCATCTCTGCTCCCCCCATCCTTCTTTCATTATGCCCCCCCCCCCCCCCAGCATCTATCTGTCAGTCCGTCTGTCCGTCCATCTGTATGTCTCTGGTGAATCTTTACAACAGATTAGGGTTTGATTTTCCTCAGTCTCATTAACCACTTAACCCATTGAGGCCTGAGGTTCCGATTCTGCAAAATGTCTTCTAAATCCTAACAGTTTTCAGAAAAAAAACGTATGTTTCTATATCAGTCAAACTTTTTCATGTCAAGGACCCCCAAAATGTATTTGGCCGCGGACACCCATCTCAAAATATGTTGTTCCAGGGACCCCCCCAGAAGCAAAGATTTTAGTTAATGTTTGCTTTAAAAGAATATATATATTCAAAGATTTGCACATATTTTCACGATTTTTCAAAAATAGCAGATCTACAAGCTCATAGCGCGGCACTCGGTGCCGCGCTATGAGCTTGTAGATTTGTTATTTTTGAATAGCCAAAGTGTAAAATAATGCTTTTTAGCTCAAATGAAAAAGTGACACAGATGCGTTCCGGGTCTTAAAGGGTTAAGCCCTATTTTACACGTCGTACGATGGTGTCGCGCTGCGAAAATAAGCTGTGAGCTTGTAGATCATATATCTTATGGGCAAACATTTTTCAAAAGTTGCAAAAAGAGCCAGGTAATACAGGTATGGGATCATGTGCTAAGGGGTGCCAGGTTGAGAGTGCTTAATGGTAGCGTTGCGTCCTAATTCGTCTGTTTGTTACAACCACAGTCTATGGCTGATCCGTCTCCCTACTCCAAGGTCAAACACAACCGCCACGTCCCCATAGCGAGCCGCAGCAGCAGCAGCAGCAGCAGCTCAAGTGCGTATCGCGTAATGTCAGCCCGCCTCGGGGTGTAGGCGTGCAAGTGGGTGTTTTGTGATGTGAAATGTGTGCGTTTGTGGACGCGACAGTGCGGTTTGGGGATTGACGTCTCCACGGTAACCCATAGCTCAGCGTCTCTGCCTCCCCGCTGGGCAGATAGAACGACACCCGCCAGATGTTCTGCACAGCTGCTGAGCGCACTCATCCTCAGACAAGCTGAGAATTGAGAGAGCGAGAGAGAAATAAAGAAAGCGCGAGCGAGAGAGATGGAGAGGGAAGGAGTGAGAGACAGAAGTAAAGCGAGTATTTTCTGGTCCCCCCTGGGCCCAATAATTCAAAACTTGTAATTCCTATCCCAGTGGATAAGATATGGGCTTTGGGTACTTTAAAACCAAAACCCACCACCACGGAGGTTGTGGGTCAGATAGGGATTTAAGGTTTTGAACTCTTTGGCCCACCTGGTGCCTCTACAGCTTGACCCAGCTGATGGCTGCTCAGATGGCTTCGTTGAGTGCACAGGGGAGGGACCTGTTAGGGGTTAAGTGTCTTGGTCAGGCACACTTCGACATGCATACCGGGCGAGCCGGGCATCGAACCGGCGGCTACCTTGCGATTCCCAGACCCTCTTCCACGCGGCTACAGCCCCCCCCCCCCCAAAGAGGGATGGACAGACTGACAGAGAGATGGTGGCCATCATTTTGTGTTTCTTCAAAGTCTCCCGTCACAGACGGCCTGCGGTCTAGACGCACAGAGCAGATTCCCAGCAGGGAGCCATCCAACTTCAGACTCCATCAAGCATTCTTTGTAAATGTGGATTTTAATGAATGCAGCAAACTCACACCACATACCAGAGAACAGATGGGTCCATTTGAAAGGTGTGAAACCAAGTTCATAAGCTGTTCACAAGCTTTTCGTGAAAAGTCCTTAAAGCATAAAAACTGTCTCCCGCGTCCTGTGGGCTGTGATGACACTGCCTCACACTGCACGTTTGAAACATATGACGCTAGCACTTCTATTTCTGAACGATGTCTACCCATGCTAAACTGTCAAGAGGTGTGAAAGTGTTACTTACAGATTAGCAAGGCAGGGACTCATGGAGATGTAATCCTACATATAATTAAGGAAAGTGACACTCTCTGTTCTGCATTTTTCTCCTCACCGGCTTGAGCAATTGATCTCAACTTGCACACGGTATTGACCATTAGCATTATTCAGACCGTGAGGAAGAACGTTTTTAATTCTCCCAAATTCAAGCTGTTTATTAGCCTTTTTTGGAAACTCTGTAACTCTACGACCAGAGTTTCCGCCGTTACTGCGCATGCGCGGACATGGGCGCAGGTCTGTTGTCACGGTCCCCCAGGCTATGGGATCATGTACTGTTGTCACGCTTCTATGCTCCCAACCATTGGTCAGACTTAAAGCTACGGAGCTTTACCATAGAGTTATGGTCTATACGGGCTGCCAACTCTTCCTGCTAATAGCATTAGCGTGTGTGTAAATTGTTTACTCAGTCATTGATACAACGGAGCAGAGCTGTGTCTTCTCACCACGTGTCAGAAAGGACATTACTGTGAGTATTTTCAAGTTGAGACGACAGGGACAAAAACGTTTCTCTCCCCACCGTGTGTGTGTGTGTGTGTGTGTGTGTGTGTGTGTGTGTGTGTGTGTGTGTGTGTGTGTGTGTGACTGTGTTTAACTGTCAGAACCACGGCTGTCGTCTTATTAGCACAAACAGCTTAGCGCAGTGGGGTCCGCGGACCCCCGCGAAGCATCCGCTGGGGGTTTGATTGATTGAATATTTTATTAGACAGAAATGCAGACCACCTGCCCCAAAAAAAGACTTACCGTAATTTTCGCACTATAAGCCGCACCTGAATATAAGCCGCAGCAGCTAAATTGAATGATTTGTACATATATAAACCGCACTGGACTATAAGCCGCGGGTGTAAAATCCATAGATTTAGGAGGTCCCCTAGTGGCCATTAGCTGTAAAAATCCATAGATAAGCCGCACCGTTATATAAGCCGCAGGGTCGACAAATTGGAAAAAAGTCGCGGCTTATAGTCCGAAATTTACGGTATTTCATTTGATCTCCCGCTGACCGCAACAAACTTGCTCTCTCAAAGTTTAACTAAGCATATAGGCTACTGTGTATAACCCAAAGTTCTGCAAATACTATCAGTGCAAAAATCCCCAGGTATGGACTAGTGGAGGATTATTTATGAAAATAATAAAATGTAATTGTCTTATATTGTATATTCTCAATATTGTAAAGCCCTTCAACTTAACCACTTTCAACCTAGTGTCCCTATTTTGGGCATGTCATTATAGGCAACCCCCCCCCCCTCCCATCATATCACAATTCTTCATATGATGAAGTATATAGGTCATCAGTGATAGGGCTGAATCATTGTGTTCCACAGTAAACCATTGTTTGGTGTCAGCTGTCAGCTACAGCATAAAACCACTCAGGCGGGCGGGGCTTACCTGCAGCAGCCATGTGCTCGCTGGTCCTGATTGGTTGGAAGCCCACAAAGGGAATCTGCATGGACAGCACGAGGCCCACGATGAAGAATGTGCTGTAGGCTGAGAGAAAGAGAGAGCGAGGGAAGGGGAGAGAGAGACAGGAAGAAACAAAGAACAAGAGAGAAAGTAGCAAGCGATTAAACCCCAACAGGGACACGGAAAAAGACACCCCAAATAATCTGAACAGCTTCTACTGTAGCTAGTCTAATGAAACCCCCCCCCAGCCGCAAATCCCCTGCTCTCCGTTTATCAGTGGGGGAGAACCATCTCCGCAAAGGTATTTAAAGCCTATTGATTTTCACAGAGAGTACATTCAAAACACCTTATCTGAAGTCATTTAATGATAGAACGAGACCAGGCATCAAAACAGCGTAGTAGGGGGTGGTGTAACAGCGTGACTCACTCCTCCCGCAGATGGAGGGATGGGGGTGGGGGGGGGGGGGGGGGGGGGAGTTTGGGGGGGCTGGGAGACGCACCGCAGACGTAATTAAGATTTCATATTCTCGCGTCTCGTTTATCCGAAGCGGTCCCTCCGAGCGCTCTCCATCTCTCCTGTCTTCCACTGACTGAAGACGGAGGAGTGCAGGACACACTTTAATAAAATACACGCTCCATCCTTTTACTCCTTTCAGGTTTTCTTTCCCTCGTTGGGAGTGACTGAGAGGCACACGGCCTCTGAGGAGGCAGAGACAGAGGACAGAAAAGCAAACACTCGAGAGCTGTCTTCAGCTGAAACCACTTCACCGGTCTGGAGACCGCCGGGCTGGCACCATACATAAAACATGCCGGTCCTAGACCACCGATTAACAATCTACAAGCGTACAGTTGTAAGCTTACAGTTGTAAGCTTGTAGATCTGCTATTCTTTTTAAATGTCTGCCTATAATGAGTCGACCAAAATTGTGACGCCAGGTTGAAAGTGGTTAAAAATCGAGACACATCGGCAGCATAATAATTGCAGATACCGATTGTCATCAAAAAAGTCAAATATTGGCCGGGCTCAAATAAACATCCTGCTAGAACGCTGGAGGAGCACGGAGGGAAGATATCTTCCACATCGACTAATGCCAGCCATCTCGTTCAGGAGGACGGTGGTTGTGGGGAATTACTAATCTGATGAAGGGTTCAGGTCAAAGCCCACCTCATTTAAAAAAATGGGGTGGCCATTGATTTTCACTGCACTCTGAGATAAGAGGCAGGGGGTTGACATTGAATAATAACATATAATCAGATGTAAATGACTCTTGATGCCGTATCATTTATCTTCACCCTTCTCCAGCCAAGCCGACCATCGATTCAGTGTTTTTACGGAAACATACAGTACATAGGCTGTACCTCCCAGCCTGAAGTATTATCTGTAACAGGTTCTGGTTTAGCACCAACCTTAAGAATGAAAGAATGCAACAATGTATGTCACCAAAAAGGTGATACATACATACAATGTATCACCTTTTTGGTGATAAACACCTTGCTTTTTTTTATTAGAAAGGGGTTAGTACTAAACCAGAACAGTAGGCATTAGAGTACATTTAGATATTCTCAGTCTCATCTCGGTCTTGCCAGTTGACTCATTCTCAGACCAAGGGGACTCTGGAGTATTACTTTTCTTTTGGCTCATTTCTCAAGTTGGCTATTTATTTTGATATTGGTTTGGTTCATTCTCAAATTCTTGAATTAACAACTTAATTACTTGAATAATAATTACTTGATTGATGAATGTTAGTTTAAAAAGGCTTTACATTTCAAACAGTAACAGTAGAGTACTAAATATAGTATGTAATTTATTTACACATTTGTGAATAAGGGTCATTATGTACATCATTTTTGATAGCAGTAGTAAGATGTCTTATTATAAATGTTTTTCCTTATGACCATCACAGTCAACATTACGATTCAAAGCTTCTAGTCTTTTCATCTTAAGTCAGTCTTGCAACTCCTCTGTCTCAGTCTTGACAGCACATTTGGGCCAGTCTCCAATCTCTTTTTACTACTGCTCTGCACTCTCAGTTTTCACACGCTAAAGGAGAAGGTTCAGGTGGCTGCGGTGTGTAGGTGTTTGTTTCGTCGGCCGCAGTGTGACTCATGGCTGAAGCGTAGCTTTTGCTGTGAGACGAACACAGACGTGGGAACGGGCGTTTGAGGTCGTCTTTGGGAGTCAAACGTTGGGAAGTCGATGTATAGGATGAAGCGGTTCTCACGGACACTCACAGACAATTGGTGGAGTATTTCGGACTCTTGGGAGAGAATGAAAACGCGGTTCATTGAGCTCAATTCGAGCCGCGGGTGGGCGTCTGAATGTGGACGGCATGTTTTAGGTTGGCTTCTGCTTGCAGATGGGAGTATGCAAAAAAAAATAATGGTGTGTGTGTGTTTCTTACCGATGTACACTCTTCTGCTATAGCGCTGCATCAGCAGTAGTACAAACACATGCAGAGGTATCAGATTGATAATGAACACATAACCTCCCCATGCAGATACCTGGAATAAAAAACAAACACACACACGCACACACACATACACACCCACACACACAGACACACACACACAGACACACACACAGAGAGGTTAGTCTAGGGATGCAACTCAAGTTAACTTTATTCCACATTTTCAATACAATTCAGCCTGGAAGCCTTCTGCTGTGAACGAGTTGCTCAATTGAAGGCCTTATCGCTATTATGTGAGCTGCATTTTCAATTTACATTTTTGAGATGAAAGGTAATTGAATCGAAAGTTAATTCACCACAACCCTGGAAAGGGAGCGCGCGAATATTAACACATTTACTACTGCATCTAGCTCAGTGGCTCATCCGACACGCACAGCTCCATTAGGGAGACCGCTGCAATCCCATTGGACACAGTAGACCTCCGACGTGAAATGCAACAATAACTTTTAAAAGGATCCATGAAGATTATGTCCATGTGAGACATGAGGGACCATAAAACCACTCCACTCACTGGGGTTCAAGAGCCAGAGCAGCCATGCACCACAGCAACAGAGGATGAGAGGATGAGGAGAGAGAGAGAGAGAGAGAGAGAGAGAGAGAGAGAGAGAGAGCAAGAGAGAGCAAGAGAGAGCAAGAGAGAGCAAGAGAGCAAGAGAGAGAGAGCAAGAGAGAGAGAGAGAGAGAGCAAGATAGCGAGAGTGGAAACGTAAAAGAATAGAGAGACTAGTAAGGTGTGCTCCTCGGAGCAAAGGTCTCCAGGCCAGCTTGCCTACCCAGGGCCCGCAAACTTTGGAAGGCATTGGAATCTGACTCATACATGAGATGTGTACCGATTTCTGTGAGTTTTGGACAAAATCTGTCGTAGTAGCAAAAAGTGTGTTTTGAAGGTACAAAATATAATCTTGCACAAACGAGTTGCGTCATTATCAAAGGAATTCCAGGGGGGAAAATATGTTGATTGTTAGACCTACGGTTCAAGAGTTATGGGCCAAAATGTGAAGTGGGCTGTTGTAGCGCCACTATAAGGAGATTTTAAAAATTGGGATGGAGGTTCTTCCTTGGCTTAGTAGTCCATGAGCCAGAGCCCCAAAATTGAGCAATGATTATCGAAAGAGTGGGCAAAACCAAACCTATATTAAATTGTTCATAGGGTCAATACGAGTAAATAAATATATGATAACCTCTCCACAGGACCAGCTTTTTCATGGTTATCACACATTTTGTAATTTTCCCCATACGTACATGACAGGTGAAAAAATGACAAAATTTAAAAAAGTTATCATAATGAAACTTCCTGAGTTGATTACTTACATGAAGACAATGATTTATCGTATTACAAGTTTTCTGAAATTGTATATTTTAATATGCAAATTAGGCATTAGGAAAATATGCCCAAATTTGCATAACTTTCCAGAATCAACATTGGAACATTGGACAAAGCCAGAGTCAACATACTTATTTCATTTTGTTAAGATGTTGGAGTCAAAGGTTTTTAACGAGGGAATATTCAATATCTGGCTCAATTTTGGGGCTCTGGCTCATGGACTAAATGCCTAATTTGCATATTTAAATATACAATTTCAGAAAACTTGTAATACGATAAATCATTGTCTTCATGTAAGTAATCAGCTCAGGAAGTTTCATTATGATAACTCTTTTTTAAATTTTGTCATTTTTTCACCTGTCATGTACGTATGGGGAAAATGACAAAATGTGTGATAACCATGAAAAAGCTGCTCCTGTGGAGAGGTTATCATATATTTATTTACTCGTATTGACCCTATGAACAATTTAATATAGGTTTGGTTTTGCCCACTCTTTCGATAATGAAATCTTGTCTGGCTCATGGACTATAGTGGGAATGTGCGTGCAAAGTTTCCCAGCAATCGGGCGCTGCATTCATGATTTTAAGCATTTTGTTCAAAACGGGCCACTCCTGAAAACTTTGGAAGCCAATCTTAGCCAATCAGGATGTAATATGAAAATGTAATATCATTTTTTGGGAGGTGGGGGAATCGGCCTCCTGGTGGCGCTATAACAGAGATGTGAAAAATCTGCTGAGTTTTTTCCTTGGCCTCTAGGGTGTGTGCGTGCACAGTTTCACGCCGATCGGTCCAACGGTGCTGGAGATTAGGCGCTCACGGACAGACACATGAAACGTTTTTTTTGTTTTTCATAACAGCTTGTGAGGAAAAAAAAGCTACACTTGCACCCTTTTGAGTGGGATGAAACGACCATCCATTACTTTTATAGTAGGCCACCCTCCTGCCCAATTACTAAGAAAACAGTAAAGCGTGCTAAAAATGAATGCCATGAGTCCATGCAGGTCAGTGAGATGCAGTCATGTTTGTATCTGTGCTACAGATGGTGTCGTCCAATTAGCGGCATTAGCATCTTAACCAGAACGGACACAAATGACTGCTTCCATTTACGATTAATTTTCCCTGTCGACACAAAGGCGGTCGAAGACTCTCGCTGGGTGAGAATTGAAAATATGGGGTGGTGCTAATTGAAAAGGAAAAACACAAAAAAAACACACATTATGCATAATGTGTATATACTAGGGATGTGCATGACTGACCGTGCATGAAAGTCGATTATTCAACTGCTACTGTACGATTATAATTTATCCACAAAAACAATTATTAAAGGAAGTGCGTGAGAGAGACAGAGAGCAAGATGGGAAGATAGCAATAAAGAAAGGTTGAGAGATGTATGAAAAGAAATGGCTGAACATGAATGTGTGCATGCATAAGCTCTCTCTCTCTGTGTGTGTGCGTGTGCGTGCGTGCGCGCGCGCGCGTGCGTGTGCGCGCGTGAGAGAGTGTGAGAGAGCACTAGCAAGAGAGAAAGGGCATGAGAGCAGGAGCGAGAGAGAGAAAAAGCGATAGAGAGAGAGGTGTTCAGGTGTTCTTCTTGAAACTTTAATCTCAGCTCTCCCTTCCTCTTCCCAGGCTGAGTCCCGCAATATATCGAGGGGCAGCCGAGCGGATCGTCAACAATCAGCAAGTCCAACAAGCAGCTTCTTAGGGCTGCCACAGAGGGAAAAGCACAGCCAGGCCACAGCCAGACCAGACCTCTCTGTCTGCACGTAGGGCAGCCAAACTCAACTGAGTGCAGCATAGCTGTGGAGGCTGCAGAGATCAATACACTGGATCGAGGAAACAAAGGATGCATTGATGATAGAAAATGAACCCAAACAAAGCGCTGTTTTATTTGAGAGACTTTTCTCAAAGTAACCCTGTTAGAAAGGAAAGGAGAGCAGAGGCATCGATCGCTCTAGTTAGGCTTCCTCCCATTAATGGAATGCGTCAACGACTCGGGCGTTTCTCACTTTCTCTCTCTCAGCTTTGTTTTTCATCCTGAGTGTGAGAGAGAGAGCCGAGGCCCTTGACAGTGATTAGACATGAGCCTCATTAGTGCTCGCTTGAGCCTTCGCATCGTCTGTGGCTAACTTTAACGTCGTCAAACGCCACTGGAATAAATCTGTTGGAAGTTTGGCTCTGTGAATGTTTGGAAACGGGCAGCATTTACCAAAAACTAAATGTATTAGCAGGGCTCGATTTGCTAGAGGGGGGATATATACACATGCCTCCGCTTTTGATAATCCCCTTTTGGTCATTCATTTTATCAGTGGTGATAAAAAGGTTTTTTTTTTGTTGGAAATTTACATGTAGACTGTATATTATATATTTTTTTATTCTTTCTTTTTGGGGGGTGGGTGTTTACAACAAAAAAGATCCCCCAAATGTATAAGGTTTTTAATATAAATAGCAGATTTAAGCTCACAACGCATCACGTTGTGAGCTTGTAGATCTGCTGTCATACGATGAAATAAAAAAAAGACAATGTCCCATCACCCTCTGTTTTTGGTACAAATCGAACGCTGCGTAGTATTTATTCTACTGCTTGTTATGTTTGCACACCGCAGTCTACAGCAGGAGGTGACTTGTCACACACCGTAATCCATTATCCTGTGACAGATTCCCCGTGGTTCAATGGACCCTGGCAATAATTAGATGTTCACAAACACACAGCTAATAGATACCTACCTGACTGTAAGCTCTGGGTAATTGTCTAATCCAGTCTATCTGCATAATGCGTGTAATGAAATGCTGTATGTCGAAGTAATGAGTTAGTACTTCTGTCAACGGTGTACATCTGATGATCCATCTCTCCACCAAAACTAATTTGTTGTGCGAACCCCATACTTGGCAACAAAGAAGATGCCAAAGGGGGCAAAGAAGATAAGAAGAGCATCGTAATACTGACAAGTAAAACTTAGAAACCTCAACCCTCTAACAGACCCAACCGGAAGGCCTGGAGCCACCAGCTGGAATCAGACATCGCTTTGAAGTCTAAAAAGCTGCACTCCATAGGAGTGTTTATCTGATGACAGTGGACCAGCAGATAATGGTCAAAGGAAGAAGGATTCTGCTGTGTGTGTGTGTGTGTGTTTGTGTGCACATAAATTGCAACAGTAGGCTGAAAAATTAAATGTGTAAGTCTTTTCAGTCGTGTGTATTCGTGTGCGTGCCAGTAAGCAGCCGCTTTGTTGTTCATCAAGGATAGATCGCTGGAGATAAATGACTGACACATTGCAATGGAACAACATCAAGGAGAGATCACTCAAGATAAATGACTGACACACCGCAGTGGAGTTGGTACTTGGTACGACTCGTGTTCTGGAGGCAGAGAACCAAGACTTCTCCCCGTTCACCAGTTATACATCACCGAGACAAACCAGCCGAAATAAACTTGTTTCAAACTATTGTCTCAATCATCAATCAACCAGCCGATTATTGTTTTGTCTCTTCACTTGATGCATTGATGAATATTTTCACTCCTAATTCAGACATCATCTGACATCACATGCACCACCCTTAGAGGTCATATTTTTCTGCCATTCCTCGGTTTCTCAGAGGTCTCTGACAATCAAGTAGGTGTTCGCAACCATTAGCAACAAAAGGCCGTTCATTCTCACTCCCAATCATGACCCACCTGCGGGGACTCGAATTATCTGTATTAACGTCATCACCAATTCATCATCAGTGTAGCTCATATTCCCAGCCTCTACGATAGAAATCACTGACTTCCTTTCAGAAATTCAAGAACTTCAGACCCACATCCAACCCTGGTAGCAGCCGTCTCAGCAATCATATTGCCATAACTCAGCCTCTCCATCATCACCTCCTCCAAGCCCAGCATACCATTCCCCAGGGCCTCAACAACTCCATCCTGTCATCCTACTGGAACACATGGAAAAGTTTACTTTTCTTTTTTCACACCGACCACAAAACCCTAGCATTTCCTCTGCTAGACCTCACCACCCTTTCCGCCTACATCAGCCACTGCCACTGTGTCCAATCCATTGGCTAACCTCATTCAAACATCCTTCACAAGGTCCAGATTTTATAGAATCTAAAAACATAAATGCACCACTACATTGTTAGAACAAAAGCATCTCGTTATTTATTTGGCACCGTGGAAAAAGACATCCAGAAGGTTAAAAGTTTTTTGTTTTTGTTTTTGTGCTAAATATTTATGTGCACAAAGAAAATATAGCTCTTGCCAACACTCAAACACTAAGACATATACTAAACTCCACTATATTACTGGTATGGTATTAGATTATGACCTACAGTCCACACCGAAAGACTTCAGGGACAAGAGCATCACGACTGCTTCATCCTTTTCAATAAACAATTGAATAAAATGACTATGCAAGCACAGAACGCGGCATAACAGCGTTATCAGCTTGCCCGGTGTTGCGCTGACAACTCGTCGATGAGCATGTTCAGGTTTTGGTACCCAGCATTGGCTGGGTTACTGCATGGGTGAAAGAGGTTCTCCCCCTCATCGAGCTCTGGTCTGACATCACACGCATCCTTCCACTGTCTCTCACCCTCTCTCCCTCCCACTCTCCTTCCCTCCCCTCTGTCTCTCTATCTCACTGATCTACCTCTGGTCTGATGTAACAACAGAAACCAACAAACAACTGCGATTTGCACCGACGTCAACCGTTTGCTAATGACACCGATTTGCAAGACGTCAGTGCTGTGACGTCAGACTTTAATCCATTAAGACCGGGAACGCATCTGTGTCCTTTTAAGATTTCTTTGGCTAATCAAAAATAGCAGATCCACAAGCTCATATGAGCTTGTAGATCTGCTATTTTAGAAAATCGTGAAAATGTGTGCAAATCTTTGAATATATATATTTTTTAAAGCGAACATTTGTAAAATATTTTGTTATTATTTGCTATTTTTGAATGCCAAAGAGATCTTGAAATGACACAGATGCGTTCCCGCTCGTAATGGATTAAGGTGGATGCAGTGTGGTTTTCCGCCTATAGCGAAACTATAGAGTTACACTGCAGTGCTAGCTAGCGAGCAGCTATCTATGGGGTGCCTGCACTGTGGGGGTTGGGAGGTGATGGACCCCACTATATCATCAACAGCAAAGACATGGTTTCAAGATTGCAGATTACACATACACACACTGTTGAAAAGGGGGCCTCAAGTTGCTGAGCTGTGATGTTATCGCTCTTCCAATAATCCGGCCTACGAGTCTACGACCAACAGGGGTCAAGCTGCAGCGGTGCCGAGAATGTGTCATGAATAGTTGATGAGAGGGTGGGGGGGGGGGGGGAGGGGGGGTGGTGGCTGAAAGTGCTCCCATGATGCAGTTCTCCGTGGTGACAGGGCCAGAGTAGCGGCGGATGGAGCTGTCACTCAAAAGGATACCCAAACAGACACTTTAGCTTCATCTCTGCATGTCAATCAGTTGCCCTTCCCTCTGCGTTTCTCTCTTTTCATTCTGAAGGGAGTGTGGTGTCTCAACCTCCTGGGCTGCTTCTTCCACCGTGTCTGCCAAGCACCGACCGACGACCGCCTCTCTCCCACCCACTCACCACCGTGGAGAGAATATTCTGAAAGCCAGGCGGGGAAGAAAACGCTCTCTTTCCCTCCCCATAGCCAACATATGCATTATGGATGTCACATTCCATGAAAGCCCATAGGCACACACCTTAACACCTCAGCTACATCCACACCAAATGGACAACGACAGGTCGGTGAGTCTGTGTGTGTGTGTGTGTGTGTGTGTGTGTGTGTGTGTGTGTGTGTGTGTGTGTGTGTGTGTGTGTGTGTGTGTGTGTGTGTGTGTGTGTGTGTGTCAGTGGGAGGATAGTGTGAGTGTGAGGATGGCAGACACAAGAGGTGAAGGGAGGGGGATGAGGGCGGGCTAGACATACAAGCCCCATGGTTCATCTATTTTTTTCTGCCAGAGAAGCACCTCAGTGAATGGGCTTCTGATAGAACAGCACATCAAAAGGGGGACAGAGGGGACAGAAGAAGAAAAAAAAGGAAGAAGGAATGAAAGGGAGTGAGGCTAAGAGAGAGCAAGATGGAGACAGAGCATGTTAGGATCAGAGGGTAGCAGACTGTCAGAAGAAATTATTAGAAAGAATTAGTGTAAGAGAAAAAAGAAGGGATGGCTTTGGCGATTTTGCTGTCTGGCTTTAACGGAGAGAGAAAAAACGTTCCTACTGGAAAGTTAACAGTTCTGTGGGAACGTGGTTCTTCTCTGTGTCCGTCTTGCTCCATTGTTCATCTCCTCTCTCTCATTCTCTCTCTCTCTGCCCATCAGTATGTCCCCTGCCTATCCTTTGTTCTTTCTTTTCATCTCATCTCTCTACAAGTACCCACCCCTCCCTCTCTCTCTCTCTCTCTTGCACCTGCTCCTCTCTCTCTCTCTCTCTCTCTCGGTTTCTCTTCCCCCCCTTTCCTCTCCTCCGCTACAGACTGGGGATGCAGTGGTCCGGTGTGAGATCAATGGCGCTGGATTCCAGCAAGCCGTTTCATTTTGACATCTGTCGCCACTGCCAGCTGAGGAGATTTACCTGGGGGATCAGCTGGAAGCTTTATGGATATGCATGCATTGGGACGCATGTGCACATGCATGTGAGAGAGACACAGAGCTGACACACACACAGTATAAGCCTAAAGGCCTTTAAGCCTTTGCACAGCAGACGGGAAGTATGTGTGTGATTAATTCGCATGTCTGTCAATAACATGACATATACAATACTGTATATATCCTATATTGTCACTGTCGGATGGAAACCTTGCTTGTCCAAAAGATACTTTTCAGGAAATGGAAAAAAAATTCTGTGTTCCAATGGATCCAATGTAGTTATGATTTAGTCACAAGCTCCAGTTAATACTTTTTTTTGGGCGGTGAAACCGCCCCTATAAGTGAGGTTTGGATATTTGTACAGCAGATCCTACGCTGTGATTGGCCAAAAATGTACCCCGCCTAACCCTGCACCGTGATTGGCCAATCACAGTCTATTCAGGTCTGTGATTGGCCAGTGTCACATGACACATGTGCATAGCCCTATATAAGAAACCATAACTTTAAAAAAAAACATAATTTTGTTTTTTTTAAGTTATGGTTTCTTCCATCATAAAGAGTGTTTCAATAAATGTATTTATTT